>NC_056743.1:1805939693-1806022193 GCF_019279795.1 Protopterus annectens | reverse complement strand
TACATATATGTATATTTATAGTTTATATCTTTAAGGAATCAATTAATTAATTACATCATAGAACATGTGATGGCTATTTTACTATTTAAAGTGTTGTAATGGTTGGGTAAGTTGGGCAAGTTGTTTCTGAAGAAGTTCACGTCAAATAAAGTGAATGAAAGCACTAATATTGGTGTTCCATACTTTTTTCAGCTATATTGGATCTACTTTCGAAGTGTGTAGTCTATTTATTGGTGAAGTTCTTTCGTTTTTGTGGAATATTAGATTGTATTGAATTTTGCCTTATGGGCTTTTGAACGAAGATAGTGTGACTTTTAGATATATGATTCATGGTGGGTACTGCCTGTGTTGTATGTTTGCAAAGTTGCTGAGAGTACTGGCTTCTTACATTACCTTTACAAAACCTCTGAAGTTATAGTTACATTTAAGAGTCTCAACATATGAAGGTCTATGTGTTTGGTCTGAGCTGTACATGCTTTCAGTGTGATTTGTGGTAATGACAACCTACGTATTATTTCTCATGACTTCATGTGAGAGTTTTTACCTATAGCAACATTGTACAGCTACATCTTTCACAAACACACACTGTGCCTACTGGTTTTTAAGTAGTAGGCAGACCTCCCAACCATCCCAAATTACTCTTTTTACCGAGTATTGGGGTCCCAATAATGGACTGCCACAGTTCCCAAGTGGTACCCCTTCATTTCCGATTTTGCAGTCTGTTTTTTAGATTCTGCGCTTTCGGAGCCGACGTCATCACGTGTGCGATGATGTCAGCTAAGAGAGCCTGTCGGAATTAAGCTCAGATGTGTGCGCATTTGACGAGCATCTGTTGGAATACTGTCCAGCAGACAGAACGCAAGAACGCACAAGTTTATCATGGATTTAAGCAGAGTGAGCCGATCTGGGCAGAAAGGAGCTATTTAGAAGAATGGATTTAACTGCAGAAGAATGGAATGGAGCTATTTTGAGCGAGCCAAGAATGAAACTTGCTTTAAGGTATCTAATAGAGCGAAGGTATGTATGTGTGTGTGTGGTGTGTATATATATATATATATATATATATATACACACATATATACATATACACACACACACACACACACACACACACACACACACACACACACACACACACACACACACAGTTATCATGGAAATGTTCTGAATAGGGCAGTTGTCATTGGTTCAAGCATTTTGTTTCATTTTGTTTCATTTTCTACTGGAAAAATGTTTAAACAAATTTAAAATGCACTCTAACTTAAGTCTAACAAGTGTGCTGTATTACACAAGGAACATAATTTAATAAGTCAGGAAGGTGCATCAAAGAATGCATGTATGTTTCTTGTTTTGTGTGCAAGGGTCCTCGGATTTTAAAACAGCCCAAAGGTAGTCTTTACCCACTGGCCAGATGCATTTTCTTTGGACTTTCTTTACACATGGGTTTCAATGCTGTTTCAATGAATGTGAGTTTCAAGGGCAGAGAAGTTTTAATGCCAAGTCTATTTTCACTGTGTGACAGTATTGCTTTGTTTAGCAGTTATCTATTGGTGTTTGTGCACTGTGTTATAAAACGTAAAAAATAAAATCCAAATAATCATTGTAGAGGTAAAGCAGTATGCACATATTAGGTGTTTATGGTAAATGGGGTGAAATAGCCAGGTAATGGGACATTGGGATGGCTGCAGGGGGACTCTGGTGCTATATTTTGGTTCTGTTCTTCAGTTCGAGTTTGAAAGTTGGTATCCCACAATTCCATTGGAGCAGACAGGGTTGTGTAATTATGTATGCACATTTTACATTAATCAGCGTACAGATTTGTACCTATTTTTCATGGGCCTTGTCCAGACTTTTGATGTTTCCAGGTTGAGAGGTATGGTAGTAGGTGGTGGTTAGTAAACATGAAATAATCACTACATTGTTTCAGATTGCCCATTTTAACTAGACTGGCTACAAAATTGTTGTTGTGTCTTTTGGCTTTTCCCGGTTAGGGGTCGCCACAGAGGAACTCCGGTCTGCTAATGATTGGCAGTAGAATTTTACGTGCAGAGTTGCTGGCCTGCTGGCCCTGACGCACAACCTTCAACGAAGGTACGCCCATTCACGCATGTCTCCACACAGAAGACGCTTTAGCTGAGAATCGAACAGGACGTCTTACGAGACAACGCTACCGCAGCACCACCATGGTTAGAAAATGCAAATCCATAGTCCTACTTGTCAGTAACATGGAACATAGGGGAAGTTACACCTATGAGGTTTTGGATTTCATTTACTGGTGGTACGCTGTCTAAACAAACAATGAGAGAGAAATGCACCACCTTGTGCAAACCAAAGGCTCTTTACACAACTAAGTACTATAAAGTACAAGAACTGTGGGAGTAGGTTGTGTACAAAAATATTGAAGGCTCTAAATGCCTGTGTTTATACAATGCAGTGTGCAGTGATGCTGCACAATTGGCAGCATCACACTAAATCACCTTATTTATAACAGAAAATAAAGAAAAGATCAAAAGAGTACAACAATCAATTGCACAACACTTGAATATAACCACAGTAGCAAGTAATGCCCACAACTAGCCAGGAAACTTTCTTCTACCACCAGATGGAACTAGTAAACTAACTGCAGCAAACACTCGCTAATTTAGCTACTCATTAGGTTAGCTACATAGTCTCATGAAAACTGCAAGGAAGGGCACTACGATACTTTTAATTAAATTTTTAGGATTTTGCTCCTAGCTTTGTAATAAAACAAAAATCATGTTAATTTCATTAAAAAAATAATGAAAATCTTATATTGCACAGAAATACAAAATCTTTTAATTACTGAACTCACAAAAGCAGTACACATTTGTTTTGCACAGTTACCTTTTACATTTGTTATTCCAAAGAGAACAGCAGCACTTTTATTTTAAGATGATTCATTTGCAGTGGTGTAGTCTCATGGCTATTCTACCCTTAATCTGACTGTACACACAAATTTCTCCACACTGCTTTTGGATTTCCTTATAAAACTTTAACAAAAAAAGCCGGCTGGATATTCAGTGCATGTGCTAACAGTACGGGCAATAAGTCTAAAAATATCTCCAATATGTGCATGTCACTATGCACATGTCAAACTGCATTTTTGCTACATTTAAAAATTACAGAAAAAAACTTCCAAAAAAGGTAGTAAGTGTCGCTCTTCTTGGTTTTCAATTGAAGACGAACAGGCAGGGTAGTTCGTTTTTATATGCTTTATTACACAAACAAATCAGGCTGGATAGCAGCAATACAAAACGACCGACCTGATTAACTGAGACTACACAGACATGCATGCTTACATCTCAATAGCTTACTACAAAATGGCAGTCAGGCTTGCATGTGCTCAGTATTCATACACATGCGCAAGCCCATGGAAAGCTTCTTAAAGGTATACATACGTATTGATGTACATCCTCCCTCTTTAAATAAATTCCCCAGAATAAAATAACATTAGAAAAGACATGCAATTGCATAGACACTAAAATACACACACACATCCTTATGCCCAAGTTGCAATGCATCTCGAACATGGTCTAGAAATGTGACATGATCTAGTGATACAGCAATCAAAACTGGGTTTAGCAACAGGGATAGTCATTAGTGAAAAGATTCTGGAGTTTCAGGCTTCTTAGGAACAGAGATATTTACTGGAATGCTGGATAACTCGCGTTGAGATTTAGAGTCTCTCTCACTGGTATGATACTGCAATACACGCTCAGACACCAGGATCAAATGTTTCTGACTCCACCTAAATTCTACTTGTGATTCCATAATGTACAATCTCAGACATACACTTTTCACAAAACCAATCCAATCAAAACCTTTGGAGGACTGCATCCTCACTAACTCCTTCTCGTAATGGATTGAATGGTTTGCTGGTCTTATCATAATAGGGCTTCTGGGATAAACATTCCTTCAACAGATGGACTTTAACTGATCTGTTGTCCTTGACACATGGAACCAATAGATTACTATAGATTACTACTGATAGGTAGTGTGGTTCGAGTTTGTCTCAACAGAAGTTCTATGCAGGTGAACAAAAATGTTCATCTCAAGGAATATTTCTGAAATTCAAGAAATCACTATTGTCTCGTTTCGACTTCTCTAGTAATTGTTTCACACTTTGAATTGCACTTTCTGCCACATCATTTGATTGTGGATAATCAGGGCTAGGGCTACTCATAATATGAGTAAAGTCCCACTCTTCAGCAAATCTTCTGAACTGCTGGCTTGTAAACTGTGTACCATTGTCAGAAAACTGTGTGGACTACCCTGGACTGCAAAAAGACGCTTCATCGTAGCAATGACAGTACTGGATGCTAGAGTAGGAAGAAGGTCAATCTCAAACTAATGTCTACTAACACCAAGTAATGTTGACCACCCCACTCGATTTCAATCTGGATAGGTCGACCGCAAACATAATCATGGAACTTCGAACATGCAAACACAATTGCCAAAAGTCCTTTATCTGACCATAGTGCAATTCAGATTGGATTAGAGATCTAGATGCACAGGCTACTGGTCTACCTCCTTGAAGAATGACTGCACCACAGGTCTATGTCAGAACAATGAAAAATCAAAATATCGAACGCTCACATGAGCGGATAATCAGGAACTTGAAATAGCTATTGTGGGGGGCTGTGCACCCCACTAAATATATATTCTTACTCAGAGATCGCACTACAGTGAGGAAAGGACAAAAATATTCCAATCTTCACTGTACTGCAATCTCAATGGACTATAAATAACATTAATACATACAAAGATACAACGGAACACAGGCAAAGCAAAGTTTGGCAACTTTTTCAAAAGTAAAACTCAATATTAAACCCTCACAAAAACAAAAATTAGCATTTCAAATCACATCAACGTGTAAACAGAAAAATGTGTTAAGCCTGCAAATATGCAACAATCTACTATACACACACACACGAATGCCATGTTACCAAATACTTGCCTAAATTTTCACTCCGGGACTTTGGAGACAGAGCCTTTTCTAACATTGATAACAGTTTCCACCATCAGTCTATTACTATGCAAGCAGACTACGGACAGACAAGCTAATACTATACTCAAAAAATGTAGGCAATCACAGTGTTGAAAAAACAGATACACTCATATCGCAAAAAACTAAATTAAGACAGCAACTGCAACTGGAGAAAATCGGTAAAACTGCAAAAACAAAAGTTATGTACTCACCATAATGACAGATCCGTATTTCTGTCTCCATCTGGTTCAACCTGTGGGATTCTGGACCTAACATTGTCCAAGTCTGAAGTCTTTAGTCCACTTGGCTCCACATCCATTACCTATAACTCCCTGCTCCTCCTTCAGTTCCCCAGATCGAGTTTGCACCATGAATGAAATCAACAAGATGTAATCATATAATTATGAAAAAGCACCATCACAAAAATGAGTTATGACAACCAAAGAGAATGTGAGACTCCAGAAAGTGGGAACAACGGCGTCTAATGTCCAGTCATCTAAAGAGGAAGACTCACCAAGTCAAAAATAAGGGTGGGAAGGATGAACCAGACAGACAGACAACAATGATCCACCATTATAGTAAATACATAACTTTCTTATTGGATGTTGTCTGATCTGTCCGGCTTCAACCTGTGGGACAGAGTCCACAGTCATGGAAAAATTCCTTGAGAGGAACAAAGGAAGTACATTCCACAACACAGAGGAGCCAAAGGAAGCTCTGAATCTAAACTGAATATCCAGCTTATAATGTGATACAAAGGTGTGGTGACCTAGCCAGGTAGCAGCTGCACAAATATCATCCACTGACACACTAGAAAGAAAAGGAGTCTTCCTCTCAGGATGTATGCAAATAAAATACAATCGGACAGCCACTTGGATAAAGTTACCTTAAGACACCTGTGAGCCCAGCCTGTACTTTGAAAAGCAAACAACTGACTGGATTTTCTGATACCTTTGCTACAGTCCATCAACTATCTATGTGCATCCAAACAATGCAAGAGTTATTCACTTTTGTTGGAGAAATTGTAGGAAAAAAACACAGGAAAGTGAACAGAACTGTTAGGATTATTCTCGGCAGCTACCCTGGGCAGAAAGGAAGGATTCATAAAGGAGAAATCTCATCTTTATGGAACACCAGATAAGGAAATAAAGAATCAAGACCTTGTAATTCTTTAACCCTTCTTGCAGAAGTAACAGCCAGCAAAGCAAAGTTTTCCAAGACAAGAGCTTCAAGTTTAAAGTAGCTGAAGGGTCAAATGGAGGGCATGCAAGGACCTGTCGAATTAAAGTCAGATCCCAGAAGAAGTGAATCCTGTACTGCTCGATGGAGTAGAAATGTACTTTCAAGAAAGCCTTGGAGATCCTGATCGAAGCCATAGGCACGTTACCTCTGCCAATGTGAAAGTCAGAAATGGCTGCTAACTGCTCTTTTAACAGTAGAAAAATTAGAACCAGAATGAAGTAACTCAGCAATAAAATCGACAACTGATGCCAAAGGGACAGAAAAAGGGCTGAGGCCCTGAGCTTCCACCCACAGAACAAACCTTTTCTACTTACTGGATATAATTTTCTAATGTACTGCTCCTGAGAAGATGTCAGTAGGTGAACAACTGCCTGCGAAAGCTTGGGATTTCTTGCCATAAAGGGAACTGGAGGAACCATGGGGTCAACTTGAGGGACTGAAGACTGGAGGGGATCCAGGTCTGCTGGATGAGAAATAACATTCAGAACGGCATCCAGTACCGGGGGGGGATACTTCAGAAGATTCCAAAGGAAAGAAAAACACACCTGACAAGACCAAAAGGGAGCAGGAGGATCACTAACACTATGTGCTGTCACCAGAAACCACTGAAAAGATATTGTCCACTGCCAAACTCTCGTAGCCTGCTGGCAGAGTATAAGAACATGTTCTCCCAGTTTGTCGAGATACCAGACGACAGAACTGTTGCCCACCTGTATCGTAATCACACCCTTGGGAAGGATGTCTGGAAAAGCCTGCAATGCGAGGACTGCCTTCATCATCAGAACACTGATGAGAATGTGTGCCTCTGAAGACCAGAACCCTTGAACCCTTCTCCCTTTGAAATGCTCTCCCAGCCCAGGGGGAGGTGGCTGTGTAAACCGTGGCCGAGAGAGAAGGGATTACAAAACGATCTTCCTTGGTTTACCAAGCAAGACTGCGACTACCAGTGAATCTGTCTGCACTTTCATCAACTTTACTGGGAAATCCAAAGGATAAATAAGGCAGGACCACTGAACAGCCAGAGTCCATTGTAGAGTCCTCCTGTGATAACTGGCTAAAGGAACCATCCTTATCGACACTGTCATAGGACCCAGAAGTTGTAATGATTGGCCCTCAGCCAGAAGAATAGAAACCTCCTGGAACACTTGTCTATTTTAAATGTGATGGTAAGCATCACTGAGATCTGTCAAGCACTATTTATTTATTGACATTTGTTAACCGGGTTAGTCCAGCTGGGTCAGAAACCTACTTTCAGTGGAGACCCGAGGAGAAAAGCTCCAGTTATATTTAATATACATGTTATCACAGAATACAAGATACATTTAGTTACATTTAATGTATCTTTTACAAAGAAAAACAAGTTTCAGTTACATTCATTTAACATTTTGCAGAAATAATGATCCCCATTTAGTCTACAGTATGAGAAAGTTGTGTAGTAATGGTAAAACAAGGTCCATGTACATCTAGAAATCTGCTAGCCATATCTAAAGATAAAGCAAAAAGAGGGATAAGATAAATATATTATAGGATGAGCAGAGAAGGGAATACGTAGGATAGTATACAAACATAAGGTCTTGTATATGTAATAATCTTTAGTGATGAAGAAGAATACCATGTGATTAGAAAGTGTCTTAGTTTTATACTCTGAGATTTGGTAGGCTGTTTTTTGCAGTCTAGGTAGAATGGGTGGGAGTTATGTACTCTGAAAGTGGGGGTTAGGTGAGGTTATGGCAGTGACAAGTTTTGGAGTTGAGCAGATGATGTTTAAGTTCCTTTTTAAAAGTGAGATGGGTGTATAATGGCACGTAGGTCCAAGGGAAGTTTGTTCCAGGACTGGGCAACTGAGCATTTG
This sequence comes from Protopterus annectens, assembly GCF_019279795.1. NCBI lineage: Eukaryota > Metazoa > Chordata > Ceratodontiformes > Protopteridae > Protopterus > Protopterus annectens. The sequence continues at coordinate 1,806,014,091 of NC_056743.1, read as the reverse complement.
TATAGTAATTTGCCCACATTTTTCTTTGGTAAATAGACTGCTAGTAGTTGCTGGTTTTAAGTGTGCAGGGACCAAGATGTGGAGTAGGTGGATACAAGTATAGAGAGAGAGCTGGATAGGAAGATGGTCTATATAATACAGAGTGTACAATTTGTACTTAACAACAGCTGTGGGAATTCAAGCCATTGCAGGGAGTTTAAGGCAAGGCAGTGATGTGAGGTGTAGTGAGAGCTGGTAATGAATCTAGCAATTTTATGATAGGTTTGTTGGAGTTTAGTCAAGGTAGTGTCCTGGATAATAGGTTAGTACTGGGGCAGCATAAAGAAGTGAGGGTAGGAGGAATGCCTGAGCTAGGGAGAGTCTAGCATTTGGAGTCAGAAAAATTTTTATTACGATACAACAATCCTAGTTTCTGGTTTGTTTTTGTTATATACACTGGAGTAGGTGTAGGTTAAATTTGAGATTATATATATATATATATATATATATATATATATATATATATATATATATATACACACACACACACACACACACACACACACACACACACACACACACAAAAAAACAAGCTAGTAAAATCCACTGTATTTTTGACTAAAGGGAGGATCAAGCCCTGTAAGAGTCTACTTGCATGATTTCCCCTTGTTAGACTTCCACTATTGGGAAAGCAAAAGATTAGCCAACAAAAAGTGGAAATAAACATTCACAGTGACAGAAAATAAGATCCTCTTGCATATGTACAAAATGTGGACTGTTCTGGGATAATTGTTGCATTATGTGGCTAACTCATGGTGGAATATTAGAAAGACATTCCACATTTTAAAGCACCAAGAAAAATGTATGGGGGGGTATATAGACACAGTGTGGCAAGCTGATACACCCAGTTAGAAACGGCAGCAAGCCAATGACAACGTGTACAGAGACTAAGAATAAAAGCAGCCAGGATTTGGCTGTAGATAAATCAGTGAAAAGGATCCTGTTACCAGAAATATGCCCCAGTGGCATACTAACACAAATCCAATATAGTCAAGGACATCAGCATAGGAAATGAAAAATTAAGTTATTGGGAACTCTGGAGTAAAAGTCAGTACAAGACAGAAGTCAACCCAGAGACTTACAAAGAAGAATTGGTACAGAAACAGACTTGCACAGAAAAAAACACTTGAGTGAGAATCCTGAAAACAAAGTTGACAGCAGAACGTGAGAAGGAATGCAGAGTTCAAGATTGCTATCAGAAGTTGGACTATAAGCAGCAGAAATACATGAACTAAGAAAAAGTAAAAACAATCATAAATTTTGCTTTCATGTACCACTTATAGTGAAGAGGGATATGGGGGAAGTACAAGAAAAAGTGAAACTGTGGTTCCTATTCTAAGATATAGAAACGGCAACAGATAAGAGAGGGAGAGAGCAACACTCAAGCGGCCTGTGCCGATGGCAGAAAAACTTACCAAGTGGTGACGTCTGTTTATACTAGTACATGCAATTTGAAAGTGGATTATAATAAGCAAGAATATGTAAACCAAGGAAAAAAGTAAAGCTGATCAAATTGTTTTAACATACCCTTTGTAGCAAGGGGCAAAATAGGGTAGAGACAGCAACAGATGGAGAGCACTTGAGAGACCTGTGCTGATAACAGAAAAAGTTTGTCAGGTGATGATGTCCATTTAAAATTTTTGTAGGGGGAGACATACAAGAAGCTGCAGTGTTTATACTTTAAACGAAAAAGGTATACCTTCCATCTCCAGGCAGGATACTGGAGAAAGTAATACTGAGTCAGTGGACTTAAAGCAACACACTTTAAAACAGGCACAATGGAAAGATGATATGAAGCAGAGCAAGAGAAAATATAATGTAAGTTTTTGGGGGAGAAGGTGAACAGGAAGTTCCCTTTTCTTTCTTTTTTTTTTGTTTTTGCTGCATTGAAAGAAATATAAATAATCACATGATAGGAGGTCAACAGGGGATGGACAAAACTAAGGAAAGGGTTTTAGCCAGATTTTACTGGAGGACAGGTGTAATGAAAGGAACAAAACTTCTGCACTTCTATTCCAGAAGGTCAGAAAATTGTACCCTATCTTGGATATAAAAGCCCCTCATCCGGAATGCATATCATGTTAATACCACTTGAAACTTTTGTATATTTTGTCAAATCTAGCAATGGGTATAGACAGATACTGGTTGCAATGGAGTATGCTACCAAAATTTCCAATAGCAATATCACTACACAAAACTAATGCTAATGCAATTATTGCCAGGGAAAATTCTCCAGAGTGGGTACCTCTAAGGAGATACTTACTCATCAAGGCACACCTTTTATCTCAAGGGGACTGCATCAGTAATTTCAGTGCTTCAAAATCAAACTAAAGACATCAGTCTATCATCTGCACTGCAGTCTAATGACTCATTAGAAAAGTTTAATAAACAGAAGAAAGCTGTGTTGAAAACTGGGACAGTATAGCTGCGTAAAAACTAAAGACATCAGTCTATCATCTGCACTGCAGTCTAATGACTCATTAGAAAAGTTTAATAAACAGAAGAAAGCTGTGTTGAAAACTGGGACAGTATAGCTGCGTAAAATCTTACGATAACAGTAGATGTCCTTCTCTTCACTGTTGCAGTATTCTTAAAGGAAGGGATGTCCGGTCTCGTGCAGCCTATCGCCCAGCCAGCATGACAAAACCCAAAAAGGATCCTGCCCGCTCTGCACGTCACATCCACGCTCTTCGTACAGAACATAGGGCATAAAAAGGGAAGTACGGACACAACTTCCCAGAAATGAATTGTCCCAGAAGAGAACAATCAATACGCACATCCAGAAGGAAAAAATATATAATAAAGAAGAGGGGGTTGGAGGGAGAAAGCAAATAGTGCAGCAGTGAAGAGAAGAACATCTACTATTAGGGTAAGATTTTTACACAGCTGTACTATATCCTTCTATATCACTGTTGCAGTAGTCGAAGGAAGGGAGAGTGAAACAACTCAAAAAACAGAACTGAAGGTGGAAGGCTGAAAAGAGCCCTCAACAAACACACATAAAATTGTTTTAATAAAACCTGCTCTGGTTCTAGAAACCATATCCAACTTATAACGTTTAGTACAGGTATGCACTGAAGACAGAGTAGCAGCTTCAAGGATGGAGTTGGTGTCTAACCTCTTGAAGAAGGCACTACAAAGGGCAACAGCCCTAGCAGAATGAGTTCTATCAGAAGCAGACAGACTTGCCATGAAAAGAACAAAAAGAAATTGCGTTAGATAACTAGGTGGAAATAGTTTGCTTAGAAACAGCCAAACCCAAAGACCTGGGATGAAAGGAAACAGAAAGCTGATTAGACTTACAAACAGTCATAGGTTTTATCCAAACAGTACCCAAGCTGTTTGTGAAAATCCAAAATATGCAGGACCCTCTCAGTAGCAGAATGAGGAAAAAGAGAAAAAAAGAAGTGAGTTGTACCGACTGACTCATTGACCACCTTGGACATAAGAGGAGGATTAGTATGAAGGGACACACTGTCCCTGTGAAAAACCAAAAAAGGAGAAATGGCCATAACGGCATGGAGCTCAGAAACTCTTGAGCAGAAGTAACAGCCAACAAAACAACAGTCTTCCAGGTACAATGTTGCAAAGAAGCAAAAAGGCTAAAAAGGAGCTTGAGTCAATTCTTCCCAAAACAAAATTAAGGTCCCAAAGAGGAGGAATAGAATGCCTAATATGCAGGACACCTTAAGAAATTGTTTGATCTCAAAACAAGAAGTCAAAGCAGGAGTCAAGGGCAGACAAGGAAAAATATGGGCCTTCACAGAAAAGGCCAAGCCAAACTGGAGCAACTCACACAAATGAGAGCACCAGAGGGACCTCCCACTGAAAAAGGGTCCTGGTTACAAGCATGGCACCAGACAGAAAATCTCTTCCATTTGGACATATAAGATTTTTTGGTCGAGGGTTTTCTTGCCTCCTGTAAAACCCTAAGCACATCCTCAAAAGAGGTGCCAGAAAGGGATCAAAATGGGGCAGCGCAGTGGTGCAGTGATTAATGTTGTCAGCTCACAGCAAGAGGTTCTCCGATTCGATTCTTGGCTGGGATGCCTTCTGTGGGAAGTCTGCATGTCCTCCGTGGGTTTCCTCTGGGTACTCCGGTTTCTTCCCACATTTCAAAGACATGCACCTGGAGCATAATAAATAAACAAACAAACATACATACATAAATAAAAACCTTATCACCCACAATGTCAGCTGCAGAGTAGACAAGTGGGGATGGATGCCAGACCCCTTGCCCTGTGTAAGAAGATCCAACCGGTGAGGTAACTTGTGATAATTGCCCTTGGCCAGGTGCATTAGGAGGGGGAACCAGTGCTGTTGTGGAAAAAAAAGTGAGTCACTGGCAAGATTTTTGGGAGTCCAGCTGAATCTTCTGCAGGACTCTTGAAAGTAGAGGAAGATGTCGAAAAGCATAAAGAAACCTCCCCTTCCATGGAAAAGATAGGGTGTCCGCTTTCCAGGCTAGATGACATGGCAGTCTGGAACATAAGAGAGGAAGCTGCCTGTTTAGAGGGGAGACAAATAGATCCACCTGAGGAATACCCCACTGATGGAAAATTTACAGAAACAGGTCTCTGTAAAGCATCTGTTTGGGAGCCTCTGTTTTGGACCTGCTCAGAGAGTCTGACACAAGATTGTGCTCTGAAGGAATGTATACTTCCTGAAGAGTTCACTGATAACCGAGAGCCACCTCCCAAGCCTGAAGTACCATCCTGCAGAGAGGTAAGATTTCATGCCCCACTGCTTGCTGACATAGTACATCACAGTAGTGTTGACTGTTACACCGTCAAGGGGCCTGGACAGAACATGGGGTGAAAAGCCAGAAGGGCCAAAATCAGAGCCTTATTTCTTTGATGCTGATGTGGTCCGATTTCTGATGGGGTGGCCATAGACCCTGAACTTTCATTTGACCAAGAGTTTACCTCCACCCCATGTCCGAGGCATCAGTGAACAGCTCTTGAGAAAGGACTTCAGGCTGAAAGGGTCAGCCTGGGTTTTGAGCAAACTGTCGAATCCACCACTCAAATTCCTTGTTGAGACAGGGAAGGAGGCATACTCAAAGTTAGAAGGTGATGATGCCGCAGCCAAATACCACTGCAGCTTCCATATATGCAGTCTAAGAAGAAGAAGCATTGGAATATAAGAGGTCATGAATCCCAGGACCAGAAGAAATTCCCTGGCTGGTGTGGGAGTCAGGGAAGAAGAGAAGGCTGTCAATGATATCTATGGAGGCAGAAGAGAGGCCAACATTGGCACTGTCTGAATCCTGCAACCCAGATACACATGATCCTGATAGGGAGTCAGGATGGACTTTTGGAAGTAGATAGTAAACCTCAAACTTTGAAGAGGAGAGAAGGTGAACTGAACTGCAGATCTTGCAACAATCAAATGGGAGATGGTGCCTGAAGCAACAGGTCATCTAGATAAGGAAAAATCTGATTGCCCTGAAGCCTGCAGAAGGCAATCACAGGAGCTAAAGATTTTGTGAATATCCTTAGGGCAGTAGAGAGGCCATAGGGCAAAGGAACCGAAAATGACAGGAAGATACAGAGAAATGTAAAAACTTCTTGTAGACAGAATGAATAGGGATATGAAGGTGAGCATCTTTCTGATCCAAGGACACCAGAAAAGCCTGTGGTAATAAAAGAGGAAACAGAGTTTGAAGACTAAGCAGCTGAAAAGAAGGACTATCGAGAAAGGTATTGAGCCAAGAGAGATGCAAAATAGGTCTCCAAGTGCCCTCCTTTTGAAGAACCAGGAACATCCTGGAATAAAAATCCCATCCCACTTGGGAAGGGGGGGGGGATAGGTCATATGGTCCTTTAGTTCAACAGGGACCCCAGAACCTCCAGGAAATGAAGTTGATCTAGAGGAGGTTGAGAAATCCCAAAAAAAATCACCATGAAGTACCTCTGACAGATGATGGAAAGAACCCAAGTCTGATGTTATAAGATGCCAATTTGGAAGACAAATGGAGAGTCGAAGGGACAAAGGAATCTAGTCTAAAGGTGGAGGGGGACTAAACATCAAAAAGAAGCAGGCTTATCAGAGAAGAGAGGCTTCTGGGCCACAGAAATTTGAGAATCCTTAGAAGAGAGGGCCAGTCTCCCACCCTTCCTGCCCTTACAGGCATGGCGGGGTTGCCTGTGAACAAAAGCAGATCTAAAAGTATAAGTCTTCTGAAACTTAGGGATAGGGGAGACAAAAATATGTTTAAGGTCTTTTACAAGGCTTTGTCTTTCTCTTGGAGAGACTTAAGCAAGTCAGCAGCAACAGTCCCAAAAAGATGAATATTATCCAAAGGAGCATCCAACAACCTGGCCTTAATGTCCTCAGGAAGAGACTCGAGACAAAGTCAAGAACAACACTTCATGACAGACCAAAAAGCCACTTGAGAAGCAGAGCCTAAAAACATAAAAGTTACAGGATTTGTCATCAGAATCAAGGAGGGCAGAGTTAACCTGACAAGCCTGAGCCAACCAAGGCCAGAGCATACCTGGTTTTGTAATAATTAATAGCCCTAAAGGTCAAAGTAAAAGCAGTGTAAGCCTTCCTGCCAATCCTCTCCACTACCCTGCTATCCTTACCAGAAAGCAAAAGTTTGAAGAGGGCAAAAGTTCAGAAGAAACTGACACGACAGCAGGATCAGAAGGACAGTAAAACAAAAACAGGCAATTCTCAGGAACCTTATAGAACCTATTAGGTTTCTTAAGAGCAGGAGGCTGGGAAACAAGAGACTTGGAAGCAGCAATGAAAGTATTTAACAAGGCTTGCAACACAAGAGGAACTGATGATGGTTTAGGAGTATCCACCTTAAGCAACTCATATCTTTGCTGAATATCTGACAGCTGAGAAGAATCCCACTTAAAGAATCCCATCATCCTAGCAATTGTGCCCCCAAAGGACAAATCCTTAAAAGGAGACTCAAGGGTAACAGACTCCTCTGCATTAGAACTACAAGTCAAAGGCATCTGTGAAGAACAGGACAAATACCCCTCACCAAACAGGGAATCCTCAACCAAGGAATCTGGTTCCTTAAACCATTTAGAAGAGATAGATGTCCAAAGAGGAGCAGGTACTGAATCCCCTTGGAGGCAGCTTTAGGGCCATTCAGGCAAAGAACAAGCCCTGAGTGAACTCTTGCCATTCCCTTTGAGGATCCATAGGACAAGAAACAACATGCTTCACTTTTTGTCTTTTCTTAGAAAGGACATCAGCCCTAACACACACTGGAGGTTCCGACCCTTGTCAAGATTCAAGAAGAGAACCCGGAACTTCCTACCTAACCAATAACTGCTGAATCCCTCTAGGACCCACTGAGATAAATCAACCACGGTTCCCCCTTGACAGATACCTACAAAGCCTCAAGGTACATGTGAAAAGACAGACCCATACCGGCCTTCAGCGGGGCAGCAGCAGAGAAAACCAATGTAAACACCAAACAACCTACAGAGATATTACCTGCTTCAAGAGGGATTTCCCATGCAGGCTGGACAGCTAAAGAATCTGGCCAAGACTTCTTAGCCGTCTTACCAAGCCCAAGCGGGAATATCTCAGGGTTACAGGATTCCGCCATGGTACCCTGAGCTAACTATCTAAGCTGTTGGTTTTAAAGATAAATGGCCAGGGAAGACAAATGGCTTCTGAGTGTCTTAGGCACAAATGTCTTACAGACACTGCAAGAGGTATGGTGGTGGGAAGTGCCCAAACAAAAAACGGCACTGTTCGTGACGATCCTTACAGGGAGTCTGCCTCCTACACAGACATTTTCCCCTCTTGGATAACATGAACTCTAGGTACTGATAAAATATACAAGACCAAGAAGCAAACTTTCTTAAAAAAAAAAAGAAAGAAAAAATAACCCCAACAGGGCACTTATTTTGCATTCAAAAAGGTCAAAGCAGCAACACAATGTTCAAATCAACTGGCAACAATAGCAGTGTTCAAACTGGCAGCAAAAGAAGTTTGGGGTAGTTGCGTCCATACATCCCTTTTATTCCCTACGTTCTGTAAGAGAAGCATAAATGGAGCAAACAAAAATCCTTTTCAAGCTTTATCATATTGGCCATGTGACCAGCTGCCTGGGATGGAACATCCCTTCCTTCAAAAATGCTGCAACAGTGATATAGAAGGAGATCAGCTAGAAGCTTCAATTAGCGCCCCCCCCCACACACACACACACACACACACACACACACACACTTTGAACTACTATATGTCACGCATCTGAGAGGGCATCTAGCCACTGCTAAGGAAATTTAGGAAGGGGAAAAGGTACCATTTAAAAGTAAGACAGAAAACTATGTCAGACTGCAGGACAGATTAAAGCTAGAGATGCCCATAGTAAGGAAGCACAAGCAAAAAACCCAAGAAATTGAATTCACACTAAGAATGACCCCAGGGAGATCAGATAGTAATGCTAGTGCCCTCTATGAAAAACCAATGTCTGGCCTTCTCAGGTAATAGAAAGAATAAATGCAATTAAATGAAACTTATGTACTTACTATAGCATTAGATCCTTAATGTCGTCCTCAGTCCGATGGATCTGAGCCAGCAACATTTTCAAAGCTTTATCAAGTGATCAAGCTTCCCTTTCCCATAATGAACTGCTCTAACAGAAGTACCACAGATCGAGTTTGCCCTAAAGACAGAAGGAAAACCCTTGGAAAGGCACCCCAAATAAGACACGAGCAATTGTTTGCTTAAGACTTGCCCAATGAAAGGCTTCATATTTGGTCCATTATGACCCTGCAGAAATAAAACAAATGTAGTGTGTCAAGCTGGAAGGAAGAAAGGAGGATGGGATACTGTCATGGACTAAGGGCAGGGATCTAACATTACGGTGAGTACATAATTTTGTATTGCCCTCTACATCCATCTCGACAGATGGGACAGAGTCCTCATCTGTCACAACTCCCGGATGGCCTCATGGCAGAATACCTGGTGGAACTCAAGGATGCTCTGAATTTGGAAATCAGATCCAGTTTGTAATGTCTGACAAAGGTATGCATACTTCATCAGAATGCTGTGATATGGATATCATCCAAAAAAGAATATCTGAAAAAAGTAGTGGAAGTTGAAACAGATCTAGTAAAGTGTGCTCTTGGTCTGTTTAAGAGCACTAACCCTTTAGAACTGTTAAAAAAAAAAAAAAAAAAAATGTAATCTGAAGGCCATCTACACAAGGTGACCTTAGAAACTCTGGATCTCAATTTGTTTTTTAGAAAAGGATCTGAATAACTGTTCATAATTCTGTAATGATTTTGTGTGGTGCAGATAACATCTGAGTTGATGACTGACATCCTGGGTATAACAAGGTATATTCTCCCTGATCAGAATAAATAGAAGGAAAAAAAAGATGGGTAAATGCATCACTTGATTCAAGGCTGACTCCTTGGCTATCTTACATGTAAAGCTTGAATCGAGCCTGAGAAAAACTGCCCTTGTGAAAAATCAAAAGAATGCTTGCATATTAAAGAAACATGTAGTTCATGTGTCCTCCCTCCACAGCATCATAGATATTTACTAGGCTAACGACCACTAGGACCCTATGAAAGCCTAGCCATGCATCCTAAATTTCTACCAAGTTCTGGTACCCTTGATAAGTGCAAGCAGGAGCTTAGGAGATTAAACATTTACAAGCAAGGGCCTGTGAGATGAACCATTTACAAGCTGCATGCGTCCGTTAGAGACATGTGCCAAACCAGGAATGGATTTTTTTTTCCCCATCCAAGTTACACAAATTGGTTTAGGGAGGAAATTTGCTTCAAAATGGACAAGGAGCCTGTTCCAGTGAAGAGGTAGTCTCTGGGATGTATACATCTCTCTCCAGCAGGTCCCATTTATATTACTGGCAAGGTTTAATTCTTTAAAATGTGTAATTTTGGCACTGTTTGTTTTGCGGATATGCAGGAAATCCATCACAGTGGGGTCTGACAATGCCTTGTGTGCCAGGCATAGATCTCCCCTCAACAGCGTGTAGGAGACTGAATACAGATATGGGGCTTTGAGGCAGTCTGCACAGAACATGTTACTTATGTCCTGTAGTCTTTTAGTGAGGAACTTCTGTGGATGCTCCAGTTGTTGGATGCGCCTGGTTAGGTACATACTAAAAAGGAGAATTATACTCCGTGACAGATCTGATGAATGCTGACTACAGTGAAACAATAACCTCCTTGGACCTAGATGCATACCTTTATAACACAGAATGATCTCCTCACTACTATATACACATGATGGTCAAAGACTAGATTACTGTCTGTGTGTCTCCAAGTCCCTGACTAACTGGTTGACTCTTAGGGGTGTGTTGTCAAATATGACAGTCAGCAGGACTAGATGACTTCCCAAAGAATACTATTATGCATTTCTTGACATTTAGTTTTAGTCCATGTCTCTGACAAAAGTAATTTGTCTGTGTCAGCCCTTCCTGATTAGTGTCTGTGGGGGATTCTATGACTGTTCCTAATTAGCAAATTGTCTGCAAACTTGGCCAGACAGAGGACCCTGGCACTGGCCTTGATATTCAGAACTAAATGCCAAAAAAACAGCTGTCCCAGGACCAATCACTGAGGGACTCCACTTGTGATTGGCCTCTCTATAGAGGTGGGTTCACTAGTTCTAACTTCCTGTGTCCCGTCTGTGAGGCAGCTAGCTATTCACCGGGAGACATAAGGAATTGCAACTAACCTTGAGTTTGTCAACAATGCCCGAATGGGGTATTGTGCCAAATGCCTTGCCCAGGTCAAGGTAGGCAGTCTTAACTGTTCTGCCCTCCTCCACTGCTTTGGTGACCTTCTCAAAGAAGTCCACCAGGCTGTGTAGGCATGACCTGCCCTTAAAGAGACCAAACTGGGTTGAGTCCAGTATCTGGAGGTTTCCTATATCATTACTGATCATTTCCAAGATAATTCTTTCCATGGTTTGCACATGAGAAAGATGAGACTTATAATAGTTTTCAGGGTCTGTAGATGGCCCACCTTTATGTATGACTGTAGCCATTTTTCATTCATTAGGCATGAAGCCCATTTGGTTGCTACAGTTGAGCAGCAATTCCAGAAGGCTTGACAGGTCATGCTTTGTGCTAATTAGAAGGTATCCTTATTTTATTTTTAATTTATTTAACATTTGTTAACCGGGAATGTCCGACTAGGTTCCACAGAACCTGTTTTCAGCGGAGGCCCGGGGAGAAATGCTCCAGATGCATGTTTTTGGAATGTGGGAGGAAACCGGAGTACCCGGAGGAAACCCACGCGAACACAGGGAGAACATGCAAACTCCACACAGAAGGCACCCCAGCCGAGAATCGAACCGGAGAACCTCTTGCTGTGAGGCGACAACGTTAACCGCTGCACCACTGTGCCGCCCGATATCCTGCGATAGTGTCTGGGCCCATCGATGTAGTGTTCTTAGCCTTAGAGAGATTCTTACACAAAAGCATTGAGAACTTGTTCCCTAGTGATAAGGAGAGTTATCTTTGATGGTATTTCCCGAGGGGATGGTTGAGGGGGAGACAGGAGTAAAGCTACAGCTGAATTTATTAGCCAGTAGGTTTGCTGTATCTTCTATCACAACTGTGCATTGTCTTTGAGGATGCAGACAGCTAAAGAATACCTTGTGGTTATCCCTGCCCTGGGAGGCCAAATTTACCTCAAATTTGGCTTTGGTAGACTTTATTTAACCTCAGAGTTTGTTTAGTCTGATAAGAGTGCTTTTATCCTGTTGGGTGCTACACCTCCTAATTTTTGCCATGATTTTCTTCCTTCTGTTTTAGTGTCTACTGAGGATGCGATTCCACCAGGGTGGCGTGTTTTTTAGATTTAATCCCGCTAGGTATTATGCAGCTCTTAACATGCTTGTATAGGGCTTCTGTGAACAGTTCCGTGTAGGCAGCAGTGTTCTCAGGATTTATGGGAGCTTGAAATTTTACCAGGTTATCACTTAACAGTAAGAAGTTAGCCTTAGAGTAGTTTCTGAACATTTTGGGGGTTAGCTGGGGTTCTGGGTTTTTATTTTTATTTGAAAGGACACCATTCTGTGGTCTGACCTTACCAGACAGGACATTACATTGGGGGTGTGCAGCCCTCTCCCATATTACTGAAGACCAGATCAGGATGGCATGCTGACAATCTGGTCCAAGGACTTTGTGTTTGGTGTTATGTAATAGTGTGGTAATTAAAGTCACCCATGAATATGGCATTGAGTTAGATGGTAAGTGTTTCCAGTAAACTTAAACACATGTTATATGTTTCCTGGGTCATACAGGAGGGGGGACCCATAGCTTGCAATAAAGTGGTATTGGATTCTGTCTATAGTGATTCGAATCCGAAGAAGCTCGTGTACATCATCCTGCCTGACTAGCCTTGAGGTATATTTATTTTTTTTAATAAAATAAAGACACCTCCACCTTAGTCCCAGTCTAAATATATGGAAAGCATTATAGCCTTGCACTGCCAGTGTGCTCTCCATGGCTTCAAACCATGCCTTAGTAACTGCACAAACATCAGCATTCTCTAAGGTGAGGAGAGCTTGTAGGGAGTGAAGTTCTCCTAGCACCGAGCAGTAACACAGTCAGATTTCCTTGATTTAAATTTGCTATGTCAGAAGTACCTTCAGTTTGGCACTATGGTGGAGGACAATGTTTTAGCCAATATTCGAAAGGAGGAGAGAAGTGCATACCACCCCTGGCAAAGTAGCATGGTCTGTTGATAATCTCCTTCCGAGCTGACAAATATTACACCCTGTAGGGATGACAGCAGAAACTAAGCCAATTACTTAAGTCAGTCATCTTCTGTTGGTATTGTGACACCAACCTTGGAGAAAGTAAAGTGTTGGTCAGTGCTAAGCTCATACCAGCCAGGGACATAGTTCGGGAGCTCCATAGTGTCTTTCTTCATACATTGTAGGGAAGTACGTATCAGATCATCTATATCCACATGCAGTATGACGGAGTCATACTAGTACTTGTGGTCCAATGACCTGAGTGCATACGCAATGTGGTGGATCCTGGCCTCTCATAAGCAACTGACTTTGTCCTTACACAACCTGGTGAGAGGGACATCAGTGTCTCTCACAATGGAGTCTCCAATAACCAGAAAGTTGGACTGTGCGGTTGTTTGCCTTATTGGCTTAGACGGAGAATCTCCATGACATGCGACTGATGTGGGTGTTGCTTGTAAGAGTACATTTAGCTCTACTGAAGAGCATTTACGTGCACATCATCTAGGTCCTAGGAGGTCTTTGGGGTTTATGAAGGGTACATTGGGTCTGTGTGTCTGCTTTGTACTGTGTGATGGGTGTGGCATACGTACTACTGAAACTGGCACTGGAAGCAAAGCTCTCACATAAAAGCAATACTAATATCATTGTGTAACTACATCTCTCACAATATCTTATCAGTTTGTTTGAGATTTAGCAGGTTGCCAGTAAACTTGAGGCAACTTCTACTTTGCCTCAGGATAGCCATATACACCAAGCCAATAAGAGGGATAATGGGAAAGTGCACATCCATGGCAACCGGTCTTTTTTTATTGATTGGGCAGTGTTTGTCACAGCAAATGAGTTGCCCTGAGTGCAACTAAGTACTGGTGAAATTTCAAGAGTGCTTTTACAGGGAAAATAAAATAAAATATGACTCAAGGTGCCTGCTTCTATGCAAGGCACTGATAAACACTTGAGGAGACACTATTAAGTAAACCCCGATGATTTAGGGATCAAATAATGGAAATATTCTGAATTTCAGTTACACAACAGCTAATCAAGCAGTACTTACTAAAACAAATTAACTTCGTCAAGAATGACTGAGTGGATTCACCTGATCAGCTGGTGCCTGGGATACAAAGCCCCTTTGTTTCTTTCTCACCAGGAACAAAACAGGAGCACAAATCCGAAGATGAGAAGCAAGCCACAGAATCTTTGCTTATTAACAAGGTTAACAGCAGCCTTGTCACAAATAATGCAGGGGTCTGTAAGCTTGTGGTAGCCTTTTCCTGGCAGATGCCTTGAATAGCAGTCACACCAATCAGGAAGGTCCCACACAGAGACTCAACGCCCAATCAGATACTGTAAGGAATCAATGCCCTCTGCTCCTTCTCTCACCAGGTACAAAATATAATCACAAATTCCTAGCTGGTACCTATGAAACAGTTATCAAGTTTTCTGGTGATCAGCAGTCTCCAGAAAATGTCTATGCTCCTTCTCTCCCCAGGTGCAAAACAAGAAACAGACAGGCAGAATGCAGATTCTCTTGTAATTGGTGGTCCAGATTGTAAGGGTGATGAAAAAATGGGTTAATATCCTAAAGACTTGCAGTGCACAATAAGCAGTTAGATATGTGGGGGGGGGGGGGTAACAAATTTCAGCAACCCAAGGGGACAGCCAGTAATTTTTAAAGAGCAAGACTGATTTGAAGGGGGTGAGAGCACTCAGTATACTGGTTCTATGGAATACAGGGAGATGGCCAAAAATTTAAATACCTGAAGAAGAGTAACTTCACAAAATGCTAATTTTGTGCTTACTGACAATAGCCAATGAACAGGAGAGGTGAAGCAAACGTGGTCAAATTAACAAACGGGGTGGGCAACTACTGAGACAGTAGAGTTTACAAACACAACAGCACCAGAGTGGGAGGGTAGAGGATAATTTAATTTCTGTATGTCTCACAAGACACACAGCTCTGGTCTCTTTCCTAGTTTAAATAAATAAATAATTGAAAGCAAAATACAACTGAAACAATGTAAGAAAAATGCACCACAATTTACAAAATAGAAGGTGGCAATGAAGCAAAACATATTACAAGAAAACAAACAAATTAACCTTTCCCTCATAGCAGTCTACGGCAGAGTCTGAGTGAGCTTTTCCAGTAAAGCATCTCCAGTACCATTTTGAAATTTGTACATAGTGCATGCATACATACAGACATGTGCATGCACGGATGCATACAAATCTACACATGTAGGAATCAATGTCTGTGGGTACATGCCTTTTGCACTCTTAAGGATTAATTATTTTTCATACTGCACTGTCACTTCACAATCCAGCAAAGCACAACTTTGCGAACCTCAGGAATGGTCTGGGTTCTCAGGGAAAGGGGAGAAGTCCAGCTCTCCACATTACTGCAAACAAAGAACAGAAAAACTCTGCCTGAAAATCTCAGATTTCATGAAAAACACACTCGACCATCCAAACTACACACACACACAAATATGTACGGCTTGGAACTAATCTTGCAGATCTTGACTGGAAACTCAAATGATGACCCCTCTCATCCTCAAATTCAAAATTTACTTTCCCAGTCAGCTAACATTACACAACCACCCTGAAAGGCAAGAGTTCTAGACTTGAAAAAATAAACAGCTTACTGGGCCTCTTGTTTCTACTCCCCACATCATCACCTTGAGTGACATTATGGCAGAACCAATTAAAGTTCACTTCCATACTTGTGTGATTGATAAAAGAGGAGAATCATTCTGGTCCATCTTCCACACATCCAAAGAATACAAGGACCACATTAAGTTTAAAGGCACTCATAAAAAAATAAATAAATAGGTCATCTTCACAAGCAGAATATTGTATTTTCTTGATCAATAACGTTTTTTATGTTAATAATCTTAGAAAATTATGGAGAACACTGACTAGATTCTATATCCTGGTTATAACTATGCTCAATCTCCAAATGCACTCATCATCTTTCGGAAGTTCCCATTAGGGGTCGCCACAGCCGATCATCTGTTTCCATTTCTTCCTGTCCTCTGCATCTTGCTCTGTTACACCAACCACTTGCATGTCCTCTCTCACCACATCCATAAACCTTATCTTAGGCCTTCCTCTTTTCCTGTTTCATCCTTAGCATCTTTTTCCCAATATACTCAGCATCCATCCTTAGCATCTTTTTTCCCAATATACTCAGCATCCATCCTTAGCATCTTTTTCTCAATATACTCAGCATCCCTCCTCAGCACATGTCCAAACCAATGTAATCTTGCCTCTCTGGCTTTGTCTCCAAATCTTCCAACCTGGGCTGACCCTCTAATATACTTATTCCTAATCCTGTCCACACTTGTCAAACCCAGTGCAAATCTTAACATCTTTAACTCTTGCTACATCCAGCTCGAACTCCTGCCTTTTTTGTCAATGCCACTGTCTCCAACCCATATAACATAGCTGGTCTCACTACCTTCTTGTAGATCTTCCCTTTCACTTTACTGGTACTCGTCTGTCAAATTATTCCTGACACTCTTCTCCACCCACTCCATCCTGCCTGTATATCTTCAATAGGAATCTATCAGCATGGCACATTTTGATTGGCAATATTTGCCCACTCTTCCTTGCAAAAGCACTCCAAATCTGTCAGATTGCGAGGGCATCACTTGTGCACAGCCCTCTTCAGGTCACCCCCCCCCCCCAGATTTTCTATTGGATTTAGGTCTTTCTGGTTGGGCCATTCCAAAACTTTAATTTTCTTCTGGTGATTTGCATGTATGCTTGTGGTCATTGTTGTGTTGAAAGGTGAAATTGCTCTTCATCTTCAGCTTTCTAGCAGAGGCCTGAAGGTTTTTGGCCAAAAGTATTTGGAACTGCTCATAATTCCCTCCACCTTGACGAAAGCCCCAGTTCCAGCGGAAAAAAGCAACCCCAAAGCATGATACTGCCACCACCATGCTTCACCGTGGGGATGGTGTTCTTTTGGTTATGTGAAGTGTTTTTTTTGTGCCAAACATCGTGGCCAAAAAGTTCAACCTTGGTCTCATCAGACCATAACACATTTTCCCACATGCTTTTGAGAGAATGTATTTGCTTTCCAAATTTTAGCCGGGCCTGCATGTTTTTCTGTGTATGAAAAGGCTTCCGTCTTGCAACCCTACTCTATAGTCCAGACATATGGAGAATACGGGAGATTATTGTCACATGCAGTACACAACCGGTGAAAAGTCTTTCGGCTTTTCCTGGTTAGGGGTCGCCACAGCGGAACTCCAGTACGCTCATGATTGGCAGTGGATTTGTTGGGTATCGGGCTGGCAACTTAGCACCATAAAAATCCACTGCCAATCATAAGCGGACCAGAGTTCCGCTGTGGCGACCTCTAACCGGGAAAAGCCAAAAGACCTTTCACCGGTTGTGTACTACGTGACAGCAATCTTCCATAGTATACAACCAGTACTTGCCACAAATTCTTGCAGCTACTTCAGTGTTGCTGTAGGTCTCTTGGCAGCCTCCTGACCAGTTTTTGTTTCGTCTTGTCTTTTCATTAATTTTGAAGGGGCATCCAGTTCTTTGCAAAGTAACTGTTGTCCCATATTTTCTCCACTTTTTGATGACTGTCTTCACTGTGTTCCATGGTATATCCAATGCTGTGGAAATTTTTTTGTACCCTTCTCCTGACGGATACAAAGCATCAAAGGTAAGTTCTCTGCAAACCATGGCTTTTGCTGTAGAAGGCAACTGAGTAAATGTTAGGAAAATCCTACTAGGACAGCAGAACAAAGTATAAGTTGAAGGGTGTGCACACATATGCAACAAGCATATTGTATATTTTTCTATTTTTTTCTATTTTTCCCCTAACAGATTTGTTTGTTTTTCAACTGAATTGTACAGGTTATAGGTCACATTAAAGGTGGGAAAAGTCTTGAAATGATTTATTGTGGTCTCATTTTTTAATCACAAAAACCTGGCATTTTAACAGGGATGTGTACACTTTTTATATCCATTGTACTTCTCTGCCACTCCTGACTTCCTCATACAATACCACTCCTCCTCTCTAGGCACCCTGGCACATGCTTTCTCCAAGTCTACAATGACACAATGGAACTCCTTCTGACCTTCTCTATACTTTTCCATCAACACTCTCAGAGCAAACATCACATCTGTTGTGCTCTCTCCCAGCATGAAACCATACTGCTGCTCACTAATCACCACCTCCCTTTTTAACCTAGCTTCCACTATTCTTTCGCATAACTTCATGGTGTGACTGATCAATGTTATCCTTATGTAGTTACCACAGCTCTGCACATCACCCTTATTCTTAAAAATCAGTACCAAAATACTTCTCCACTCCTCAGGCATCCTCACTTTCCAAGATTTCGTGAAACAATCTGGTTAAAAATTCCACTTCCATCACTCCTAAAGACCTCCATGCTTCCACAGGTATGTCATCTGGACCAAAAGACTTTCCATTCTTAATCCCCTATATAGCTGTCCTCACTTCCTCCTTGCTAATCAGTTGCACTTCCTGATTCACTATCTCCACATCATCCAACCTTCTTTGTCTCTCATTCTCTTCATTCATCAGACCAGAAAAAGTACCCTTTCCATCTGCTCAACACACTCTCCTAGCTTGTAAGTACGTTTCCCTCATTATCCCTCACCACCTTTACCTGCTGTACACTAGCCAATCGGTGCAGGTCCATTTCTCCCTCCTTAGTGTCCAACTTTTCATAAAACTCCCCATATGCCTTATCCTTCGCTACCTCTCTCTTCGCCATATGCCTCATCTCCTTATACTCCTGTCTACTTTCTTCATCTCTCTGATGATTCCACTTCTTTGCCAACCTGTCCAAATGTCACACCAAGCACCTTTCTAGCTGTCATCCATATATATATATATATATATATATATATATATATATATATATATATATATATATATACACACACACACACACACACACACACACACACACACACAAAACACATTAATAAAAAATCATATATATTTGTTTTTAGAATATCCTTTTTTCTGTAAATATGTTTGGTTCAATTCTTATGTGAGCTTATTCACCTAGACTGAGCCTGCAAATGGTCCATTGAAGTCAATGCACTACCCTGGTAAACATTATATATATATATATATATATATATATATATATATATATATATATATATATATGTATATAAATAAAGAGATAAATACATAAATAGGTAGATAGTTAGACATTATACCCATTAAGATACTGTAAACAAGCTCAAAAACCTAAAGCAAATAGATGACTGGCATACCTCTCTCAACCTCTTAGAGTGAGATATCTGGACAACGCCATAAATAAAAGTGGGACAGAAGCTCAAAAAATAGGGACAATTTTTAAATACTGCTCTTACAAACACAGAAAGTTGATAGAATAATCGAAAATTCATGCCAATGCAAAACCTAAGTAGGCAGTCTGAAACTCAAATGTCTGTCATTTTCTAACTTCAGTCTTTAATTATTTGCCACTAACTTGCCAGAAAACGACAATTTTATGAAAAACAGACCGAAATATGAGGCAAAAATCTGTACAGTTGAGAGGTATGATTGACTAGTGATCGCAGGGACCCATCCCGTTCAGTATCTGTTTTTCCAATATTCAAACTACAAACCCAAATCTTTGGCTCATTAAGCATGCTGTAATTTGCTCAACTTCCAACACCAGGGTTGTAAAGAAATTATCAGAACCAGTGATTTGCACGGTCTTGTAAAGTGCCTACAGTACCTCCTTCTCTGCAGACTGATTCAATCATCAAAAATATTGGTAACCTCACAGCAAACTCCCTATGCTTTGACCACATTATTGCAACAGTGGTAAAGAAATTATCTAAACAAATATCAAAGGCACAATATAAGAAAACGGTCGTAAGACGTACGACAATAAAAATATGTAGTTTATCTTTCAAATATAGGTAAGCGCTTTCACCACCATCCCGATGGCTTCCTCCGACCATAATAATAACAGCAATAAAATAATTAAATTAAATACATTTCAAATTACTTACATTTTCTGCCTCCTATTAAGCAAATCAGTTACACCTTTTACATTCAAATTTACGCCCCCCACTTCCCAATATACTAAGCACAAGTTCCCTTCTGAATCTCACGTCATCCAGCAATCAGAAGCATTAGTTTAAAGGGAACAGCCTGGTAAAAGACATAACCTACTAAAATACCTATAAAACATAAATAATAAAAATGATAAACATCTAAAATCAACATATGTGTAATATATATATATATATATATATATATATATAAATAAATAAATAAATAAATGTATAAATACACAAATGCACAACCAATATATATTACATACTATAAACATATATATCTAAATTCTCCTTTTGCCGTGTATCTATACAAACACATCCCACAACTAGAAAAAAAAAACGGAGATTCTTGAGGGGAAAAAAGACCCCTAAACCACCAAACAGGCTAAACCTATCTTTCTCAAACTATTTCACCTTCACAATGCCATACAAATAATTAAAGTATTTTTCCATTAAAAAAAAAAATAACATGTACACATATATCTATATCATCATCTTCTTCTTTCGGCTGTTCCTGTTAGGGGTCGCCACAGCAGATCACCTGTTTCCATTTCTTCCTGTTCTCTGCATCTTGCTCTGTCACATCAACCACCTGCATGTCTTCTCTCACCACATCCATAAACCTTATCTTAGGCCTTCCTCTTTTCCTGTTACCTGGTAGCTTCATCCTTAGCATCTTTTTCCCAATATACTCAGCATCCCTCCTCAGCACATGTCCAAACCAACGTAATCGTGCCTCTCTGGCTTTGTCTCCAAACCTTCCAACCTAGGCTGACCCTCTAATATACTTATTCCTAATCCTGTCCACCCTCGTCACACCCAGTGCAAATCTTACCATCTTTAATTCTGCCACATCCAGCTCAAACTCCTGCCTTTTTGTCAATGCCACTGTCTCCAACCCATATAAAACATAGCTGGTCTCACTACCCTCTTGTAGACATTCCCTTTCACTCTTACAGGTACTCGTCTGTCACAAATCACTCCTGACACACTTCTCCACCCACTCCATCCTGCCTGTACTCTCTTCTTCACCTCTCTTCCACACTCACCGTTACTCTGAACTACTGACCCCAAGTATTTAAACTCATCCACCTTCGCCACCTCTACTCCTTGCATCCTCACCATTCCTCTATCCTCCCTCTCATTCACACACATATATTCTGTCTTAGTCCTGCTGACCTTCATTCCTCTTCTCTCTAGAGCACATCTCCATCTCTCCAGGGTCTCCTCCACCTGTTCCCTACTCTCACTACAGATCACAATGTCATCTGCAAACATCATAGTCCACGGGGACTCCTATCTGATCTCGTATGTCAACCTGTCCATCACCATTGCAAATAAGGGCTCAGAGCCGATACTTGATGCAACCCCACCTCCACCTTAAACACATCCGTCACTCCCACCGCAGACCTCACCGCTGTCACACTACCCTCGTACATATCCTGTACCACTCTTACATACTTTTCTGACACTCCTGACTTCCTCATACAATACCACAACTCCTCTCTAGGCACCCTGTCATATGCTTTCTCTAAGTCTACAAAAACACAATACAACTCCCTCCGAAATTCTCTGTACTTTTCCATCAACACTAGATCACATCTGCAGTGCTCTTTCCTGGCATGAAACCATACTGCTAAGGACACTAAAGATAACCACAAAGCCTTCTTCAGCTATGTTAGAAACCTGGGCGAAAACCCTCAGATATGCTCAGAGTTAGTTCACAACAACAAAAAATACACTGAACCCACAGATATTGCCAACATTCTGGCTGACAGGTTCAGTGCAAATTTCTCCCCTCCCTCACCCCCAAAAGAAGAAATACTTATCCCAGCTGAATGTAATCTCCCTGTCATCTCAGATGTCCAAGTGAGAACCGCCCTCAACAAAGCTAAAAACACAGCATCAATGGGACCTGATGGTATCCCGGGTTGCGTGCTACGTGAACTCCAAGAGGAGCTAAACCCGCACATAAAAATGCTATTTAACCTTAGCCTTCCTACAGGATATGTACCTGAACACTGGCGTACAGCAACAGTGGTCCCACTCCACAAAGGGGGTACCTCTACAGACCCTGGGAACTACCGCCCCATAAGCTTAACCAGCCTGATCTGCAAAGCTATGGAAAGAGTCATTATGGAACTCATAAACAGAGACATAGGGGACCTACAGACACTTGACCCCACCCAGTTCGGCTTTGTAGAGGGCAGATCCTGCCTTTTGAACCTGGTTGACTTTCGAAACAGTCACTAGAGCCATTGATGAGGGCAAAGCAGTCCATACTGCCTACCTGGACTTGGTTAAGGCCTTCGACACAATACCCCACTCAGGCATCATATATAAGCTCAACAGCTTAAACGTCAACCCTTATGTCACTAGATGGGTTGCAAACTGGCTAAAGGACAGAACCCATAAAGTTAAAATCGCTGGAGCAATGTCAGACTCAAAGCCAGTCACAAGCGGTGTCCCACAGGGATCTGTCCTGGGACCCCTCTTGTTCGGCATTTATTTCTCAGATGTTAAAGCAAACATGGGAGGGTTGTGGCTGACAAAGTTTGCAGATGACTGCAAGCTAGGCGCCACATAGTCGATACACCAGCGGACACATACATCCTGCAAAAAGGCCTCACAGAAACGGACAACTGGTGCCAGAGTCACGACCTTAAAAACTAAATGCTAAAAAATGTATAGTCATCCCCTTTGGGAAAAACAAAGTACCCACAAATTATCACATAGACAGCAACCCACTGAGTACGGAAAAAGTAATCAGAGACCTAGGGACCCAAGTCGACAGCGACCTCTCATTTGAGACCCACGTTGCCAAAGTGGTTAGAAAAACATTCTAGCTTGCACACCTCATCATGAAGGGATTCACATCCAGATCCAAGGATGTCATTGTACCCCTATACTCCTCCCTCATCAGACCCATGATTGAGTACAATGCCCCATTTGGTATGTACCTCACCCGGCATTTGCAACAGCTGGAGAGACCACAAAAGTACCTCACCAAGAGGATCAAGGGTCTCCAACATATGTCTTATTCTGCCAAACTAAAGAAACTTCAGCTCTATTCAGTAGCATACCGCCTGCTCAGAGGTGATCTCTGCCTGACGTACAAGGCCATGTCCAATCAGGATCTGATGGACATTCTCCACCTCAAAAAATCCAAATCCATCAGGACCACGAGAGCTAAAGACTTAAACCTCGGCACAAGTATGAATAGGACATGGTGGAGGGATAGATTCATAACCCAGAGGCTTCCCATGCTTTGGAACAAGATCCCAGCTCATGTTAGGCAGAGCCCCTCACTGACCCTCTTCAAGAGAAAACTTGATGAGTGGATGGGAGATCGTAAGTTTACCCCAGGGGTCACATCTGTGTCACTGCTAGACAGGGGCACAGTAAACGAATTCTATTATATAAGGGGACCTTCATTGTGTCACTACTAGACAGAGGCACAGTATTCTAAATTTATTCTGTACATTTTTGTACCTTTTCATGGGGTGGCAAAAGCCACATCACTATGGCTAGGCTTACAAATGCCCCAGGGCAGATAGCCTAGTACTAAACTATGAAACTATGCTGATCACTAATCATCACATCCCTTCTTAACCTTGCTTCCACTACTCTTTCCCATAACTTCATGCTGTGACTGATCAATTTAATCCCTCTGTAGTTACTACAGCTCTGCACATCACCCTTATTCTTAAAAAAAAAAAAAAATATATATATATATGGGTCTACTTTAGATGCCCGAACATGCAATTTACTGACACCCACTTTTACCGAGACTAAATGTCCGAAATTTGTGTTTACCGACATTTCATATTACCAACTATGACATGCCCGACATCCTGACTACATTATAATCATTATAAATATAATTTGCAGCAGATAGATATAAAATGACAGTATCCCTTTCGGAATTCACGTATAGCAAGACACAATCATGGCGGACAGCTCGGAAATTGGACCAGGAATTGTGGGAAAGATTTACAAACCGATATGGTCACAAAGGAGTAAAGAAATGCTACAACTTGAGGGCTATTTGTACCATTTAGAACGCAGCCGAGGAAACAAACGGTACTGGGGATGTAAGGAAAAGAAGTCCTGCAAATGCAAAGGCAGAGCTGTTACTGTATTAGTTCCTGAAGGTGAGCAACTATTAAAATCTGTCCCACATCAGCATTCTGCTGATCCAGCTCAGGTAGAACGCTATTGTGTTTGCAATGACATAAAAGTAAGGGCCAAGTACAGCAGGGACAACCCATGTTCAATAGTTGATGTGGAAATGGCATCAACATCACTTCAAGCAGTACAAAGTATACCAAGTAGAAAGGCACTCCTGCAAAGTATCAGTAGGGTACGAAGGCAACAGAATATACCAGAGCGATGCCATGAGATAACTTTAATGAGCATAAGTTGGAGTGACTACCCTTTAAAGTCGGGATCCTTTATTTCCAAGCGTATGGCTGATAAAAGCACTGATAGAGTAGTATACGCGTTTACTACAGTGAATAATTTATATGATACGATTACTGCTACCATTTGGTTAGTGGATGGAACCTTTTTCAATGAAGGAGTAACCTGTCGACAACTCTACAGCATTCATGGACTAGTCAAATGCAGTACTTACAATAAAGCTGTACCATTACTTTACACCTTGATGAGTAGGAAATCATTACGGTGTTACAATTTCCTATGGCACTGTCTTCTATTTGCTAAGCACAAATGGTTTCCAAGTTAATGTCCGTTTCATACTATGTGATTTTGAAGTTGCGGCACTAAAGAGTATTAGGCTCAATGTTACAGGAGCTAAAAGTAAAGGTTGTCTGTTCCATTTTGGCCAAAATATCTGGCAAAAGGTCCAGTCTTTGGGATTAGCAGCAATGTACAATGCAGATATGTCATTTCAATTGAGTGCAAAATCTCTAGTAGCATTAGGGTTTTTGCATGAATCTGAGGTAGTGCCTACATTTGAAGAATTGAAAGTATGTTTTCCAGTTGAAGGGCGAGAATTGTTGAAATATTTTTCTGATTGGTACATTCATGGCAGACTGCGTAAATTTACAACTAGAATGTCAAGCTCAATTAGATTTCCACCTCTATTTCCTATTCCATTCTGGAACGTGTGTGAACTCAATGAACTACATTTGCCACGAACCCAGAATTCTGTCGAAGCATGGCATAGGCGTTTAAAATGTTTATTAGGATCCCGAGCAATTGATTTAAATACACTTATGCATGCTTTGTCTAGAGAGCAAGACAAGAGTAGATGAGCTACGGGTCCGAATGGCAACTGGTTTTCCTCCGTCCCCTAAGAAATGGAAATTATTAAAGCGGCGTGAGCAATTTGTCACTGTGCTGAATAATAGAAAGGAATACAGTGCCGTACAATTTGTAAATAGCATTGCGAGGTTGTTAAAGATTTGAGATGTTTATTATTGCTAATGTGTATATGATCCACGTTTGACTGTATTGCTAAGGAGCAGAAATTAGCAGAGCAATCCGAAATATTATTTGTTGTATTTGGAAGTGCTTACTATAAGAAAATGGCAGCGTTACGGAATGTTCATTTCATTTGTAAACAGCGGTTAATTTGTGTTGGATTGCTTCACAAATATGTGCAGAAAAGTATTAATTTGATGAAAGACTTCTTTCTGGATATAGCACGTTGCTATGAAGGGTGTTTACTGGCTGATATGGTATTACTTTCCATGCGGGATTATTGTTCTCAAGGCGCACTAGTTTAATGAACGTCGGTAAAGTGTACGTCAGGCTAATGGGTAGTCGGGCAACTAATTTGTCGGTCATTTGGGGTCGGTAAAGTAAGTGTTGGTAAATTGCACGTTCGGGATGCATTCCTCTCCCAAAATGTATTCCATCTCATGAATACATTACCCATATGTATTAATTAAACAGACAGATATCCTAGCTATCTTAAAAATAAAAATCCTAATAACCGGACTGTCATCAACCAATCCACCCCCACCCGGTCCTATTCCACTGGAGGAAGCCAATGACCCTTGGAGGGGAGTGCTGGCTAATCATCTACTGTCAATGTACCGCTTCTTCCTTGTACTCTCTGCCACATATAGTCACCCTTTGGCATAGGCCAACCAGAGTACTGCTCTAGCAGTAGCAGGGGCACACATTTCCAGTATTTATTTATATTTCTAGTAAAGAAATTGTTTCTTTAAAATATGTTGAATGAATACAGGAAAAAAACTGAAAAGACAAACTGTTAGGAAAAAGTAAGAAAAAAAAAGCAATCTGGATGGTGTAGGCAGAACAGGATGGAGGCACTGGGTAATGTAGGGGTGATGTGTGATGTGAAGCCCTTTTGCCTAGGGCACCAGTTGACCAAAGTTGGGCCCTTGCTGTCTGATACAAAGACACGTTTTATATATGTGTGTGCACTTAACAGCAGTCCATACAATGCAACCAGCAGAATTATACATCACTGTTCCAAACAGCTGCGAATTACCCCTCACACTATACACACACGTTTTACCCGAGTTCCAAACAGTGGTGCTTACTTTTCTCATGGTTATTCAGAAAATTATTTCTCACAATTTAACCAGCTGCACCAGACATCATGGGAAGATGTGGTTTTCACCTGTAACATCCACCTAATCATACAAATCCATATCTACTCCTGTTTCACACCTGCACGGACAGCAATTTCCCAGGAATATGTACGCCATAAACTCCAACTCACCTCGACTTCTTCCCGATTTACTCGATGCATTTTTGCTAACGTACAGTAGCCACTTCAAAAAAACACGATGCTTTCTCAAACGGTTTTTAAACAGTTCCAAAGCGAAAGTCAACTAAATCAACGCTGCCCACTACTAGAAGGTAAAATGACCACTTTCTTGAGTTATTTGCATTCCCTCTCACTTTCGGTTTCCCTCAGGTAGTTACCAGGAACTCAGAATGCCCAAATAGCGCCCCTACTGGTCAGTGCCCGTTCCCCACCCTACGCCATACTAAGAAGGCGACATGCGCTCCCTTCTCACTTTCGTTTCCCATACGCAGTTGTAGGAAATCTTCGCGGTAACGCAGCGCCCCCTAGCGGTCAGTACACTCTCAATTCCCTGTACGGTGCTTGGACAGCAGTAGCACTTTTTCCTGAATACAACAGCAGAAAGACAAGTAAAGAAGCAAACAGAACTGCAATACAAAACAGTGGGCTTTCTGGGACAACTGCAGTATTTGCTCATCATTGAAAACGCACTGGGAGAGTTGATATCGGAAGATCTTTTGTAGAAATCGATAAGAAAGGATTGATGAATGATTTCCCAACAGCATTGTATTGTGTTTAAGTTTTGAGGAAGAAAACCGAAGGACAACTAAGTATCACGGGCATAAACTGTTTTGTTAGGTAGACAAATCTCCGGGAAGGTATAGCCTGATGAAACTCCTCCTGAGATTTCCATTAAAAGACGTCCATCGCAAAATTTGAACTAATGTACAATGGAAAATATATGGGAGAACTAGGAACCTCGTTTGTACTTCATTTTAAATTAGTGCACTACTGTGTAGTTTGTATTTTATTTCCTACTTTAAAGGAGCTGCATCAATTGATGCTGCCAATGACGTCACGTGTGGAGTTCAGTTCTGCTCAGCTGAACTGTTTTAGAAGCGCTTCTATAAACATAGGAGATGGAATGGTGTTAAAAATGTTATACGCTAACTCCCATCTGTTTCTAACTTACAGGGACTTTGTAAGTTTGTCTAAAAATGTTGCTCAGGCCTTTCTGACTTTTTTTAGAAAAGGTGAAGGATTGCAGTAAATAGAGATGGCAAATTTATTTATAATAATGACAATTATTTTATTTTATGAATTTGTTAACTTGTGTGGATGCACAAGCCAGTGCATTTCGTGTTGGTCCCAAGCCCGGATAAATGGGGAGGGTTGAATCAGGAAGGGCATCTGGTGTAAAATGTTTGCCAAGTGATATATGCGGACAACGATACAGATTTACATTCCGGATCTGTCGAGGCCCTGGTTAACATTGACCACCACCACTACTGTTAGCCAATAGGGTGCTGGTGGAAATTCAGCTACTGTTGGCTGAAGGAGAAAAATAGGGAGAAGGCATGTCTGAAGGCAGGAATAGAGGAGAAAGGTTATGAGAGTGGTAGTGAGGGTAGGAACTTTGAATGTTGGCAGTATGACTGTTCTAGGGAGAGAGCTAGCTGATATGATGGACAGAAGGAAGGTTAATATATCGTGTGCAAGAGGCCAGATGGAAGGGGAGTAAGGGCAGGTGTATTGGAGGTGGGTTCAAATAGATCTATCATGGAGTGGAAAGGAGGAGAAATGGGGTAGGGGTTACCCTAAACAAACAGTATGACAAGAGTGTTTTGGAGGTGAAAAGAGTGTCAGTGATGTTTATGAAGCTGGAAATTGATGGTGTAATGATGAATGTTGTTAGTGCATATGCTCCACAAGTTGGGTGTGCGATGGATGAGAGAAACATTTTGGAGTGAGTTAGATGAAATGGTGATGACTGTACCCAAGGGTGAAAGAGTGGTGATTGGAGCAGATTTCAATGGGCATGTTGGTGAAGGGAACAAAGGGGGATGAGGAAGTGATGGGTAGGTATGGTGTTAAGGAAAGGAATGCAGATGGTAGTTGATTTTGTGAAAATATGGACATGGCTGTGGTGAATACATATTTTAACAAGAAGGAGGAGCATAGAGTGACATACAAGAGTGGAGGAAGATGCACACAGGTGGATTATATCCTATGCAGGAGGGAGAGTTTGAAGGAGATTGGAGACTGTAAAGTGGTAACAGGGGAAAGTGTAGTTAGGCAGCATACAATGGTGGTCTATAGGATGATGTTGGTGGAGGAGGAGTGTGAGGGCAGCACCAAGGATCAAATGGTGGAAATTGAAAAAGGGTGATTGTGAGATGGAGTTCAGGGAAGAGATAAGACAGGTACTGGGTGGCAGTGAAGAGTTACCTAATAGCTGGGTAACTACAGCAGAGCTAGTAAGAGAGACGGATAGAAATGTGCCTGGTGTGACATCTGGACAGAGGAAGGAGGACAAGGAGACCTGGTGGTGGTGGATTGAGGAAGTACAGGAGAGTATACAGAGAAAGAGGTTGGCGAAGAAGAAGTGGGATTGTCAGAGAGATGAAAAAAGTAGACAGGAGTTTAAGGAGATGAGGTGCATGGCAAAGAGAGAGTTGGCTAAGGATAAGGCATATGGAGAGTTGTATGAAAGGCTGGACACTAAGGAGGGAGAAAAGGACCTGTACCATATTGGCTAGACAGAGGGACTGAGCTAGGAAAGATGTGCAGCAGGTAAGGGTGATAAAGGATAATGAGGGAAACAAACTCGCATGCGAGGAGAGTGTACTGAGCAGATGGAAAGAGTACTTTGAGGGGCTGATGAATGAGAGAGAGAGAAGGTTGGATGATGTGGGGATAGTGAATCAGGAAGTGCAACGGATTAGCAAGGAGGAAGTAAGGATAGCTATGAAGAGGATGACGAATGGAAAGGCTGTTGGTCCCGATGACATACCCGTGGAAACAAGGAAGTACTTAGGAGAAATGGCAGTGGAGTTTCTAACCAGATTGTTTAATGAAATCTTGGAAAGTGAGAGGATGCCTGAGGAGTGGAGAAAAAGTGTTTTGGTACCAATTTTTAAGAATAAGGGTGATGTGCAGAGCTGTAGTAACTACAAAGGGATAGAATTGATCATTCACAGCATGAAGTTATGGGAAAGAGTAGTGGAAGCTAGGTTAAGAAGAGAGGTGATGATTAGTGATCAGCAGTATGGTTTCATGCCAGGAAAGAGCACTACAGATGTGATGTTTGCTCTGAGAGTATTGTTGAAATACAGAGAAGGTCAGAAGGAGTTGCATTGTGTCTTTGTGGACTCAGAGAAAGCATATGACAGGGTGCCTAGAGAGGAGTTGTGGTATTGTATGGGGAAGTTGGGAGAGGCAGAAAAGTATGTAAGAGTGGTACAGGATATGTACGAGGGTAGTGTGACAGCGGTGAGGTCTGCAGTGGGAGTGACAACTGCATTTAAGGTGGAGGTGAGATTACATCAAGGATCAGCTCTGAGCCCTTTCTTATTTGCAGTGGTGATGGACAGGTTGAGAGACAAGATCAGACCGGAGTCCCCATGGACTATGATGTTTGCAGATGACA
Organism: Protopterus annectens; assembly: GCF_019279795.1. NCBI lineage: Eukaryota > Metazoa > Chordata > Ceratodontiformes > Protopteridae > Protopterus > Protopterus annectens. The sequence continues at coordinate 1,805,984,083 of NC_056743.1, read as the reverse complement.
TTGTGATCTGTAGTGAGAGTAGGGAACAGATTTAAGAGACTCTGGAAAGCAAACATAACCTAGGGAATCCAGGTATGCAGAAGACTGTGGACATGGGGGTATGAGACATACAAATAAGTTATGTACTCCCTACAACGTTCCATTTGTGTTTTCCATTTTCATTCTTCCTCAACTTAGGGTTCGGATGTGATCCCTCGGATCCTACTCGGCCATTGCAAGAGTTTGTGGCACCTAGAAAACTCTCGAGCTATTCCCTTATCCATAATGCACCAACCCCAAGTACCTCAGATCTTGTTTGCTAATATCAGCAGAAAAAAGCATTGAAATACAGATAGAGAAGACTATATCTGGAGCTATGTTCCAAGGAAGTGGCATAATCAGAGTGACACTGCCAGCCCAGCTATTTGGAATTTTATCAATAATTCTATGTCATTTGTGAATATTAATATGATTTATGCAGTACTGTATGTTATGTACTGAGCTTCAAGAATGTAACCACTACATACCCTGCTGGAACATAGAAGATTGATTTAGAAAACTTCAAGAAAATAAGTTGAAATTAAGTGCTTTACGATTGTACTATAAAAGTTACTTTCAATGCAGAAGCAGACAATATCTAGAGCTATAAGTTTTACTACTATCTTGAAAGAAAAGTAATTACTAGGTTTAAAATGTAAAGTGTTTTATTGCTTTATGACTTCCTAGCAGCTACACAGTTCTGAACAAATGTCTGAGAGATATGTATTTTTAACAAAGACATGCTAAAATTTTGTTAAGTTTCTGTTTAGCCTGGGAACTGAAGTCAGGTGACAAAGAGTGATGTTATCCAAGCTGGCCCAGCAGTAATGTTTGATATTAATTTAAGAACTCTCTGAGAGAGACTGTGCATTTTGTATTTTGTCTTTGTCCTGAAAACATCCACTCATCATCATCTGCACTTGCTGTAAGTAAGATTCTGGGCATAGTATTTCTCTTAGAGATAGATAGAAATATAGTAAAGATTAGTTTAGATCCTTTCAGTATTTATTTGAGACTCTTCTGCAATGTTGTTTTAAAATATTTCCTGTGATTTTGAACTCTGAAGTTAGTGTGTTGATTGACTATTGTCTTGTTCTTTTATTATTTATTATTAAATGTATTTAAACCTATCTTTGTGGCTGATATTTGTGAAACACATTTAAGCTGTTAGAGTACTTGCATATGTATTTTGGTGGCACTGTACAGGCCACCTCTAAATAGCCTTGCTCTTGGTCTCAACTGCCATTTGGATTAATAGTAACATTACACAATAGAATTGGACATCCTTTATAAGGGCCTTATAATAGCTGCTAAAGTGCTGGATGGTGGCAGTGATACCTACCTTATAGTCTGGGTAAAAGGGGGGCATAGCTAGTAAACCTGTGCCAGCCTTCCCCAGGTGTGTGTGTTTGTATATAAACCAAATCTCAAAGTGTGTGTGTCAGCTACTTGGGCAGGGACACAAAGAACCAGTTGGACAGAGAGGGTGCTAGAGGTCTTAGCTTGACCACTCGACTTGGCCACTTGACTGAGATCTCAACCCTATAGCTGTGCTAGTGGTGAGTCTTATTTGAGATCTGGAGGAGAGAGAATCAGCCCCAGACTGACTGTGGACTCTGTGTGGTCTTAAGGGAAATTGCACTTTACTGTGTGTGTACTTGTCATCCTCCTATTGTTGTGTACATCCCTCACTGTTGCCAATGGTGAAGATTGAGGCTCCTTCGTTACTGGGCCAGTGCATGGACATCAACTATTAATTGGTTGACAGTGGTCAGAAAGCCACATCACATATTAATTGGCTTGTAGTGGTGTGGATATTGAATTCCTGTCACCTGTGTACAGTGGGCACTGAAGGTATTTGTACTCTCAATCAGCCACACAGTGAACATTCAGAGTTTTATATCACAATTGTTATATTTTTGTCAGCTTAGTTAATCAGGGAGAGCAGCCAAGCATGTCAGCAGAGTAGTATGACAAACTGACAAGGAGCCAGTTGGCTGAGAAGTGTCAGGCTAAAGGACTGGTGCATGCCAACCAGACTAAAGCATAAATGATTGCAGCTTTAGTTACAGCTGCATCACAGGATAGCAACCAGGAGGACAATCTGACTGGCCTTGGAAATGTACAACTCTCAGAAAATGGACTTCTCAACCTTTCCACAGAGGACTTAAAAATCCATCTGGAGTTAAAAAGACTTGAGTTGGAGGCCAAGCATTTGGAAATAGAGGCAGCAAAGAGACTGAGACGTCTAGAGACTGAGGAAAATGAGAAACTGCAATGTCTGAAGGCTAAGGAAAATGAGAAACTGTGATGCCTGGAAACTGAGGATAAGGACAAGCAGAGGCAACGTGAAAAGGAGATGCTGACTGTTCGCCAGAGTTATGGAAGTAATGGGGAAGGGAGTGACTGAACCCCAGAAGCAACAAAGTCAGTAAATTTCTTCCACAGTTTACATAGGGGATAATTTTGATAGTTTCATTCATATGTTTGAGAGGGTATGTAAACAGTATGATGTTGACCAAGGGCTCTGGGTATGGTTCCTGACTCCCTTACTCCATGGTAAAGCTGTAACTGCAATTTCCAAACTGTCAGATACTGATTGCTTAAATTATAATACAGTCAAAATGTGTTTGCTAGAATGCTTTAAGTTAACATCTGAAGCTTACAAGTAATGAATTTTCTAAACTCACACAATCGTCTCTTCTCCACACAACATGGCTTTCGGCAACACCATAGCACAACAACTGCTCTTCTCTCTTTTACTAACCTGGTAAATCAACACAGAAACAACAATAACTTTGTATCTGCTATATTTTTAGACCTCTCAAAGCCATTTGACATGGTCTCACACTCCCTACTTCTAGGCACCCTTGCCTCTCTAGCCTTTGCCCCTCCAACTATTGCCTGGTTTAAAATTATCTGTCAGATAGGCAGTAGTCTGTCCAATGGCAAGGTATACAATCTCCTCTACTCCCAACAACCATAGGTGTACCACAAGGCTCTATATTAGGTCCTCTTCTTTTCTCAATTTTCACTAACAGTCTTCATACCTCCACCCACCCTGCTACACTCAAACAGTACGCAGACAATTCAACTCTTTTCTGCTCTGCACCCTCACTTACCACATTACATCAACTCGCTCAGGATTCCTTTCGCTTAATGGAAAGTTGGATTACTCAGATCCAACTTATCCTAAATCCCAAAAAGACTAAATTGGTACTTTTCACCCCAAACAAATCTATTCCTTCCTCTGTATCCTTCTCAATTACTTCCAAAAATGGTACTATCATCAACCCCCTCTGATCACACCAAACTCCTGGGTGTAGAAATTGACAAAAACCTACAGTTTGAAGTCCACATCTCACAAACCATCAAAAAAGTCCATAAAAAATAGGAACACTATACAGACACAAAAACTTTCTCTCTAAACAAGCGAGAATCTCCCTAGCCCAAACCCATATATTGTCCACTCTAATGTATGTGGCACCAATCCTTACCCATATCAGGAAAACATGATCTTGCTAGACTTGTGACAAAATTGCCAAGTTTGCTAATAACTGCACCTTCAGAACCCATCACTGTCAGGCTCTAAAGGAACTACAATGGCTAGAATTTCCCCAACTACTCAATTACCATCAACTAATCATTGCCTACAATATTGTGAGACATCCCAATAGAACCCCAGCACTAAGTCATCTACTCACGCCCTACAAATCAAATCATCCCCTTTGCTCCACTGACAAATCACTCCTTTGTATCTCTAAGGCTAATAACAGTGCAGGCAAAGCACTATTCTCCCATAACGTAGCTAAATCCTGGAATAACCTTCCCCCTGCTTTATCTTCTGCCTCCACTATTAAATTGTTAAAAAACTCACTTAAATTACACTTAATGAATTCCTGGCTATGTCCATGCATTGCCTAACCTTCACTGTTTCTACCACCCCAGATAGCTTCATATCCAATTATACCTACTGTAATTTTTCTACAGTATCAGGTATTTTATTTTTCTGCTCAAGTTTCTAATAGTTATACTAGCGCATGCTAAACTTACACTAATTAATTTCTAAGTAGTCTCTGTCTGTCTCTAAAGTCAGTTATAATGCTTATATAGTGTCACTTTCTGTTTCTGTATCAAAAGTTGTATTGTTTTATCTAGTGTCAAATTTTGTTTTTTGTATCAAAAGTTTTATTTTTATCTTTTGCCAATGTTTCGCTTCTGTATAGATGATCATATTGTTATATTGTTCAACTATTTATTTTTTGTACTAAATGTGGAGCTTTTTTCCCTGGGTCTCTGCTGTAAATGGACATATGTCCAGTCAGACTATCCCACTAAACAAATGTAAAATAAAATTAAATAAAATAAATAAATAAGTTTCATGAGCATTGGCACAAGGGAGATGAAAGTGTGTGTGTGAATATATTGCTGAACTAAGCACTTATTTTCATAGGTGGGTGAGTGGATGTCAGATCACCACTTTTGAAGGGCTGGCAGACCTTTTGGTGAGGGAACAAGCCCTTAGCACTTTGCATGAGGACATGAGACTCTGTTAGCTGATAGACAATGCAATACTGCAGATGAGTTGGGGAAAAAGTGAGGCCTATCCATAGAGAGCAGGGCATTACTGCACATGAAAGGGTCACGCCGTGCTGCTCATGGATCTAAGAGAAACCATGGTGGGCAGCCCAAACTGCCTCAACAAGTCTGCCAGTAGCAGGGGAAGCCACTAGTTCAGGTACATGTCCAGGACCAAGGGTTAAATGTTTTAAATGTAACCAGTGGGGCCATGTAGCATATAGATGTCCATGGAGGCAAGGTGGGGAACAAAAGATGGGAGAGCCAGTAAGTGGGAGTGGCAAAATACCAACAGTAGGTTTTCTGGAGACAACAAGGGTACCAAACTACCAAAAGAGGTTATAGCCTATCTTAGTAAATGGGATGGATGCCATTACTAAGAGATACACAGCCTCTGACCTAACCATTGTGAAGCCTGCAATGGTTAAAGAGGAGCACTACTTGCTTGGGCAGTCTACTCCAGTCAGAACATTAGGAGGGACCCCATTCTAAATACTTTTGGCTAGGGTTCACCTTGACTGGGAGAGGGAAAAAGGAAGCCAGCAAGCAGGTGTGTTTGAAGATATCCCTGTAGATGTCATGATAGGGAATGGTTTTGATAATGCAGTACCATGTGTGCATGCAGTTACACACAGTCAGTCTTGGAGGCAAGCATGTGCATCTGGAAGCCTGGGGGAGATCCAGACAAACCACATACTTGCAGCCAGGACTGGTGAGGTGGTTACTTCAGGGAGCGAGCTACCTTGTAGCAGTGAGACTGAAGGTGAGCCACAGCTGCTTGTGGCTACTGATGTTCTCATGGACACAGTGACTGCAAGGGCAGAGGTGAGTAGTAGTAGTACCCAGGCTGACAGTGAGACACCACTGACAGAGGATGCCAGACTTCCTGTGGAAGGGGAGCAGGGAGGGGTTACAAAGAGAGAGTTGAGACAAGCTCAGCTCTCAGCCCCTACATTACAAGGCCTGAGGAAGGTAGCTAGTGAGGAAGCTGATTTTCAAGGGAAGGGGGAATCTGTATACTGGGACAAAGGGCTACTGTATAGAGAGTGGACCCCAGAGGGAGGGCTAGAGGGTGAGAGAATACAACAGTTGGTAGTGCCCAGAGCCTACCATCTGGTGGTTGTAGCCATAGCCCATTATATTCCTTTTGCAGGTCATGTGGGCATAAAACATATAGAGAGATGTATTATGCAGAACTTTTATTGGCCTGGGATTTCCAGAGATATAACAGGGTACTGCAGGACCTGTGAGCAGTGCCAAAAGGTAGGCAAGGCAGGAGACAAGGTGAACGCTCCTCTGATGGCTTTGCCTTTGATTCAGGAACCATTTCAGGGGGCAGCTGTGGATATTGTGGGGCCTCTGAGTACCCCATGATCCACAGGGAAAAGTATATACTAGTGGTAGTAGATTATGCTACCAGATACACTGAGGTGGTGGTTCTGTCCTCCATTGAGGCAGAAAAGGTGGCAAATGCTTTGTTAGAGATTTTCAGCAGGGTAGGTTTCCCAAAAGAAATACTGACTGACAGAGTTGCCAATTTCATGTCAGACCAGCTGGCTTGTCTGTGGAAGCACTTTAGGGTGAAGCACCTAAAGACTGCCCCCTACCATCCCCAGACTAATGGTGTTGTTGAGAGGTTAAACTCTACACTCAAGACAATGCTATGGGCATTTGCAGACAGTTTAAGAGGGAGTGGGGCAAATATTTGCTCCATCTGTTTGCTTACAGAGAGGTACCCCAGGAATCCACATTTTTTTACCCTTTGACTTGCTGTTTGGGCATAGGGTGAGAGGACCTCTAGATTTGATTCGACTGAGTGGGAGGGTGAGTGTGAATCTCATAAGGAGTCTCTTGTGGCATATGTCCTAAACCTCTGGAAAAGGCTTAGGGAATTCAAGGGCTTGGCCCAGGAGAACATGGCAGAAGCCCAATAGCAGAAGAAGGTCTAGTATGACAGGAATGCTCGAGCTAGAGAGTATGCTGTAGGGCAGCAGGTAATGGTTCTCATTCCTGTCAGACAGAATAATCTGCAGGCAGCTTGGGATGGACCCTACAATGTGGTAAGGAAGGTCGGTGATGTTAACTACATAGTAGAACTGCTTGGCAGGAGGCAGGGGCACAAATTGTACCAAGTTAACATGATGAATCCTTACAATGATAGGGAGGCCCTTCTGCTGAGTATTTGCAGTGGATGGCAGGAGGAGTCTGAGCAGGATCTGATGACTGATCTCCTCAGTTAGGCTCAGACAGACACCTCAGTGGAAGGAGTAGCAATGTCCCAGCAGTTGTCCCCTACCCAGGTTCAAGAAATCCAAGCAGTGTTGCAGGAGTTTGAGGACATGTTCAGTGTGAAACCAGGGTGTACCCACCTGGTGCAGCACCATGTGGACACAGGACCCCAAAGGCCTATTAAGCAGGCCCCTTATAGGGTGCCTGAAAGAGTCAGACTCTGATGGAGAAGATACAGGAAATGTTGGACCTAGGGGTAATTCAGGAGTCCAGCAGTCCCTGGGCCTCCCCAGTGGAGCTGGTACCAAAGAAGGATGGCAGTGCCAGGTTCTGTGTGGACTACAGGAAATTAAATAATCACACAGAGGCAGATTCTTACCCTATGCATAGGATAGATGAAGCCCTAGAGCAGCTGGGTGGGGCTAAGTATCTTACCACCATTGATCTTACCAAAGGTTACTGGCAGGTGCCCTTGACTCCCAGAGTTAGAGAGAAGTCAGCCTTTGTGACTCCTTTTGACTTGTATGAGTTCATGAAGATGGCCTTTGGGAAGAAAAATGCCCCAGCAACTTTCCAGAGGCTGGTAGATTGTATCCTAGCAGAAGCTGGAAATGTTGCCCTTGCTTGCTTAGATGATATTGTTGCCTACAGCCATTCCTGACAAGAGCACCTTCAGCATGTCAGGGAGGTGCTGGGCATACTACAGAGAGCAGGGTTGACCATTAAGCCCAGAAAATGTCAGGTTGGTATGGCAGAGGTCTCCTACCTGGTACATAGAGTGGGTAGTGGTAAGATCAGGTCAGAACCTGCCAGTGGGGAGTCTTATTGGGGATCTGGAGAAAGAGAGAGAAACCAGCCTAGACTGACTGTGGTCTCTGTGTGCTCTTAAGGGAAATTGCACTTTACTGTGTGTACTTGTCATCCTCCCATTGTTGTGTACATCCCTCACTGTTGCCAGTGGTGAAGATTGAGGCTTGTTCATTACTGGGCCAGTGCAGGGGCGTCACAATCAGAAAAACACTCACACTTCCAGGAGACTACAGGGCAGGAGGCTGGTGGGAGGTGAGATGAAGAAGAATGAAAATGGACAACACAGATGGAACATCATGGTGAGTACATAATTACTTTATCTGATTATGTTAATTTTCATTCTGTTCTCAACTTATTGGACAGAGTCCCCAGCTACCTACATCCCCGGGTGGACTCAAGGAAGGATATTCCTGAGCACCATTGAACCAAATGATGCTGTACCCCTGGAGAACACATCCAATTTGTATTGAGTAACATATGTGTGGAGAGTAGCCCAAGGAGGTGCTGCATAAATGTCATCCATGGAAGCTCTAGATTGGAAGACTGACGATGTAGCCATGGTTCTAGTGGGATGAGCTGATAATGGTTTTGATAAAGTAATGCCACATTTGTTGTATATGTAATTAATACAATCCATAAGCTATCTGGATAGAGTAATTTTGGCAAAAGGTTTTGCTAGTTTTATGTCAGGAAAAGGAGACAAATAACTGGTCATTCTTCCTGATACTCTGTGTTCTATGCAAAAGGTAATTGCCTGTGGACATCCAGTAAATGCAATGTATATTCACCTTTGTTAGAAAATCTGGGCAAAATACCAGCAAATTGAGAGATTGATTAATATTAGATTGTGAAACCACTTTAGGGAGAAAGGAAGCATCTTTGTGAAATTCAAATAAGGCAACTTAGAAAACAATGCCTGAATCTCTGAAATTCTTCTAGCAGAACTAATGGTGACTAGAAAAACTATTTTCCAAGAGAGATACTTTAGTTCACATTTAGCTGCTGGCTCAAACGGAGGTTGAGTAAGTTGTTGCAAGATGTGATTAAGATCCCATGGGGGAGTAGGTTCTCTAAAAGGAGGTCTTATAAGAAGAGTACCCCATAAAAACGGTTTGCATAGGCAATGGGAGGCAACAGAAATGCCTTCAAATCCTGTGTGAAAATTTGAGATCGCTGCTTGCTGGACCTTCACTGTGGAGGAGCTCACTCTTTAAAAAGTATGGCTAAGAATTCAAGAATACTATGCAAAAGGGCTGAAAATAGATCAATGGTATTTGTGCGAGCCCGGTAAGCAAATGTGCTACATTTACTGGAGTAGAGTTTACGTGTTGATGGTTTATGTGAAGATAAAAGTATCTGATAGACTGGAGAAGAGGAGCGGAAGAGAGCATAGGTTTTCTGGCTACTAATGGAATTGGAGAAGCCAGGCAGTCAGCCTGAGTTTGGTATGCCTGTATGAATCATGCCTGTTGAATGAGACAGGAGGTCTGGAGTCAGATCCAGAATCCATGGTTGGTGGAGTAAGTGAGGCCAAAGGAAGGGGAACCAACTCTGTTGAGGCCAGAAAGTTGCAATTAGGATCACTTTTCTCTTCAACATGGCAGCTTTCTGCAGAAACTTGGAAATTAGCAGGATTGATGGGTAGGCATAAATAAACCTGCAGGGCCAATTGTGAAGTAGAGCATCCTGCAGTGACTCCCCCTGTTGGGCTGGATCAGGCCAAAGTAGCTGCTGCAATTGTTTACTGGAGAAATGAAAAGATTGCAGCAAGATTGGTCCCACTGATGAAAAATCATATCTGCCATATTTTTGTTGAGAGACCATGCATGAGGTAGAAGAATGCACCCGCTCAGCTTGTTTGCTATCACACTGGATTTCTCCAGAATATGCACTGTGATGATAAAGTGGTTGGATGAGATTGCCCACTGCCACACTCCTGAGTGCTTCTCAACACAAGGGGGTAAGATTTGGTTCCTCCCTGTTTGTTGATGTACCAAACTACTGACATATTGTCAGTTTGTATTGCAGTAGTCCCCAAGGGGAGAGCTTCTTGAAAGGCCTGCAACACTAAAAGCACCCCTCTCCTCTCTAGAACACTGATATGGAAATTGGCCTCTTCGGGGGACCTAGTGCCTTGGACTGTCTTCCCAGGTAATTCCCCCCCTCACCCTAACTGGGAAGCATCCATGTTCACTATGGCCTTGAGCTGAGGATGAATGAACAGACAGCCTTGTAAAACCTCTTCTATTTGAATCCACCACCTGAGATCACTCTTGCAAATCTGTGTAATACATATCGGGATTGCTCATTTAAAATCTGTCTAAAGTTATTAGAGTAATTGCCACTGCCAGTGATCCTAGTGCTTGATGAACCAAGTGTGAGAAGCTTTAGTACTGCACATTATTTTCCTGACCTGTGTTCTTAAGTTCTGAACTCTTAGAGGAGGCATTGAAGCTTTCATTCACTTTGTGTTGAACAATGTTCCTGTAAACTCCAACTTTTGAGTAGGTTCCAAGTGAGACTTTTCATAGTTTATGGTTATCCCCATATAACAGCATGTCTGAAGAATCTAATTTCTTGCCTGTATTACTTGATTCCTGGTTGGGGCGGTAATGAGCCAGTTGTCTAAATATGGAAACACCCAGAGTCCTTGCAGTCTCAAGTAAGCTTCCACTACTGCCATACATTAGGTGAACACCCTGGAGGCTGTGGTGAGGCCAAAGGGCAGAACTCTGAACCAGTAATGACTGGCTCCCATCTGGAAGCATAAATAACTTCTGGGCTGCCTGTTCATTTTTATGTGATAGTAAGCTTCCTGAGGGTCTATCAAGAACATCCAGTTTTCCTTGCCCAGAAATGGGAGGATGGACTGAACCGTGACCATCTGAAACTTGGTGAGTCAAACTGATTTGTTCAGGTTTCTGAGACCCAAGATTGGTCTCCAGTTCCCTCTGTTTTCTTTAGCAATAAAAAGAATGTTGAGTAAGTTCTGGATTCTGTCTGGTCTGGTGAGACCTGTTGGATGACTCTTTTTTTCCTAAGCAGCTTTTGTATTTGAAATGCTGCTTGTTCCCTCTGACTGGGTGGAGCATCAGGGATTTTTGTGATATTGGAGGAGAAAGGGAAAAGGATATTATATAACCTCTGAAAATAATCCTCTGCACCCATGTATCTGTTGTTATCTTTAAACAGGCTCTCTGGTGCAGGGATAATCGACCCACAATTGCCTCCAGAGGGGGACAATCGAACCTCCTTTTAGGAGTGCTGGAAAGGTCTGTTGAAAAAGGAGTCTCTAGACCCTTGGTTCTGTGAGCCACCTCTGCCACAAGGCAGCATCTACCATTGGAGTTCCCCCATACCCCTGGGAGAACCTCCTCCACGTGTCCTGAAAAGGACTCTGGGACTTTTTGAACCGCATTTTCCAGTACTTCATTGATTCCTGGAGATGGATCTTTGAGGCATGGAAAAACATGCATCCACAACAGACAGGGTTTTCTGTCCTTTTCACACCTGGATAAAGTGTCCTTAACTTTGGGGCCAACAAAAATATTCTGTCAAAGGAGACTCGAGTCATATTTTCAGCTTGGACCGTACATTCCTATTGACCTTAGATCAATGTTCTATAATTCGGTCCTTTAATCTTCGGCTACACATCCCCACATAAAATGTAGTGCATTTAGTATAAGTTGTGAGGTATATGACATTCATAGTATTACAGGTCACAAAACAGCGAAATATAACATTTTTTGATGTTTCAGGATGTATAAAAACATTATTATTCAGAAAAATATGCTTACAACAACTGCAATTATAGCATGGGAAAGTGCCCTGCTTTGCATTTACAGTATCTTTATCAGCATTAGTCTCTTTATAACACAACCTTTGTTTCAAGTTTTTACAATTTCTATAAGCAAAATTTGGTTTATCTGAAATCAGCTCTTCAAGACCAGGTAAAACTTTTAAAATGTGCCAATTTCTAGATATCACTTTTTTAACTTCTGATGTGCTATTACTAAAGGTAGTTACATACCTTATTGTATTCCTTCGTACATCCATTGTACTCATAGCCCCCAATTCTAACTCTCTTCTACTAAAAAATGGTTTTGCTGTACCTTCTCTTTCCCTTAATGTCTCATTCATTACTCTATTTATCATATTCTCCTTATATCCCCTTTCTTTAAATTATTGGGCAAGTTCTAACATTTGCTCTTTGCATCTTGAGATAATGAAAAGTATAAAGTTATATATCTGAACATTGGGCTTACAGAAGAGGAGAAATAAAAACAGAGATTTACTATTTCTTAGTATCAGAAAGTTTAAAAATATTATAAAAAGGGATAAAAATTGAAGGAGTTTCAGATCATATAACTATATGGATAGAGGTATATGAGAAAGAAGGATACATAAAAAATAGGCAAAGGTGTTAAATGGCTTAATGAAAAAGACAACAGAAAAGAAATAAATTGTGGAAAGATCATATAGCTATGACAATATTTTATAAAAATTGGGACAAGTTGGTGGATAATCTTTAAACAAAAATACAAAAAAATAATTTTGGACTGCCAACATGAAAAGAGAAGAATACAGGAACTTAAGATATAAACAACTGAGTCAAAAAGTGTTCAAGGAAATCATACGAGATATGAGAAAGAAAAAATATATATAATATGAACCAAGAAAAGATTAAAAGATTGTTGTATACACAAAGATACTGTTTACAAGGAAGAAAAGAAGTAACACCCTACTTAAATAAATTAGCAAAATAGAACAAGAGATTAATAACAGAATTAAAGAACAGTGAAGGAGAAAAAATAACAACACAAGAATGAATATGTAAGGTGACTAAAAAGTGCATAGAACATAATTTTGTAAAGAAGGAGACAAAAGTAAAACAGAAATGGATAGTTACAAAACTAAGAAGATAATGAGAATTTGGAAAAAATATAAGTGTAAAAGAACTAAATAAAACATTAAAAACATCAGTAAGGATACAACCACAAGACTGGATGGTATTGAGTATCATATGTACAATATTATGGAAAACTGGCAAAAAAATCCTTTTTGTGGAGTTACTAAATGAATGGTTAAGGAAATGTGTAGTAGATAGATATGTATTGGAACTATGAAAGTCATATGGAAAAAAGGAGACAAAGATGATTAGAGACCAATAGTATTGAATAATGCAGATTGTAAAATACTTATGAGTATAATAAGATTAACAAATAAAGTAAATAAGTTGCTTGAACAATCTTTGGTGGAAAAGGGAAAGGAAGTCAAAAACTATTATGGATAGTAAAGGAAGTAATAGATGGTAAGGTAAATAAAAAGGTAGAAGCTAAAATTATGGTAGGAGATCTGAGCAAGACATTTGATAAAATACAATGCAAAGCTCTATGGGACATATTTGGAACTTATAATTTAAGTGATAGAATAGTTAAAGGAATTACATTTGCATATGAAAAAATAACATAAGAATAATTATAAATGGATGGCTAAGCAAAGAAATTAAAATTGGATGTGGAATAAAACAAAGATTCCCAGAGAGCAGTATCATATTTGCTTTAGTTATTAATATAATTATTAAGAAAATAAATAGAAATATGGTAGGATATAATATAACAGAATAATAAAATTATCAGTAATATTTACATAAGCAGATGACATAGTATTAATCACTAAAAATAAAGAAGGGATGGATGAGACAAAAAGCTAAATAAAGTACTAAAGAGAATTGGTTTATGCATAAATAAAGAGAAAAGTAAAGGCTTTGGAATCACAGGCATTATAGGAGATATACAGTTTAATAAAAAACTATTTATATACTTGGAATAGTATTCAGAAAGATGAATATATTAAAAACAGTGTGAAAGATTATTCAATAAATGAGATATATGCATATTTTGGAAATCATATAAGTTAACATACAAGAAAAAAGTGTATCTGATAAATTCTATTTTACGGGGCAAGTTAGCATGTGTACCTGGTACATACATGATACCAACCAATTATGAAAAAGAAATAATGTCTATAATATTTTCATTCATATAGGGATCTAGGCTGAATCCATTGATAAGGTGAATTCTGTATGTAAAGTAAGAAAGAAAAAGAAGGAGGACTGTGGTAAATAAACCTAATTGTTCATACAGCTTCTTTGAACCTGTATAAAACCTTAGCAAGTTACAAAAAAGAGAATAAGAATCTGATAGAATACATTTTATATGATTAGTGTTTTGGGGGAAAATGGAGATAGGGAAAAGACCGAAAAATGAGACGAATGAAGAAATAAATTGAATATCAAAATAAAATATTCCTATGGAAGTTAAAAGTGAATACAGTAGAATAAATAAGAAAGATTGGTATGTATGAAAGAAGACTATTTCATCTTTCCTTGGAAACATTTAAAAATTAAAAAGAAGAAAGCTATTAAAATAAGATTTATGTGGTATTAAAATATATATATAAAGGTGAAGATTTTCTGTGGAGATTATTAATAGGCAACCTGCCTGTTAAGACTAATATGCCCTATAAAAGAAAACAAGAAAGGATATGCAGTCATTGAGGAGAATTTGAAACAACAGAAAAAGAAATTATGTGCTCACCATAGTGTTCCTTCTGTGTTATCTATTTTCATTCAGCCTCAACGAATGGGTCTCATATCCAATGTCGGATCTGACTCGGCCATTACTACTGCTCATGGAAACCTCCAAGCTGTTGAGCTCTCCCCTATCCACAATGAATTGCTGACTTGTCACCTCCGAATATATCTATAGCTTTAGAGACTCTAATAGACCATTTAGAGCACACACACATATATGTGTGTGTGTGTGTGTGTGTGTGTGTGTGTGTGTGTGTGTGTATCTATATATATATATATATATATATATATATATATATATATATATATATCTGCATTCATACAAGAAGGATTTCAATTATCAATTAGATAGGAAAGGGTGTTAGCTAACGCATGCATTATGTAGACCAGATTTCAGTTTCAAGAGAGACCTAGTATGTCCTCATGTATGCCCTGTTGAAGGAGGGCATCAATGAAATCAAAGGCTGGGGAGAGGGGTGTTGAGGCTGAATTAAAATAGACAACACAGATGGAATGTTATAGTGAGTACATAACTTCTTTTTCTGATGTTGTCAAATTTTATTCATCCTCAATGAATGGGACAGAATCCCCAGCTGCCTGAGCCCCAGATGGACCCTATAGAGGGATATGCCGGAGAACAGTTGAGCCAAATGTAGACCTGCTCCTTGAGACCATATCCAGTTTGTAGTGATTTATAAAGGTGTGCGGATTTGACCACGTAGTAGCTGCACATATGTTGTCCATAGAAGTCCTGGATTAGAAAACAATGAATGTTGCAACAGACCTAGTAAAATGGGCCTTGACTGTTTTTGTAGAGGAACATTCAATTTTGAATAAGTCAAAGTAATGCACTAATTTATCCATTTGGGTATTGTCACCTTTTTTACAGGCTGACCCAATTGATGGTGTGCAAAGAAGTTAAAAAATCTGGTCTGACTTCCTAAAACATTTAGTCGGATGTAAAAAGAAGTGTAATTGTCTATGCACATCCAATGAATGGAGTAGGAATTCTCCAAAATACTGGTAGGTTGATGGCCTGATTAATATTGGAGTCTGACACTACTTATGAAAGATGAGATAAGGGGAGTTTTGAGGACATTGCTTGAATTTCTGAAACTCTTCTGGCTGAAGTTATGGCTACTAGAAAGTCAGTCTTCCAAGAAAGGAATTTTAAGTCACACTTGCCTGCTGGTTCAAAGAAGGGTTGTGATAGGGCCTGGAGGACTAAGGTTAAGTCCCAAGGGGAAACAGGATCTTTCAAGGGGGTCTCAGTAGTAGTGTACCTTTTAGAAAAACCTTATACATTTTCACTGAGGCTAAGGGAAAATCCAAAAGTCCTACATGGAAATTCAAAATTGCTGCCAATTGTAGCTTAATGGTAGATGCACTTGCCCCTTTATTAAATAATCCTGCTAGAAATTGCAGAACTACATAAGTGAGGGCTGTAAAGGGTTCATTTTGTTCAGCCCAGATAACAAACCTTTTCAATTTACTTTTGTACAACTTCATGGTAGACAGTTTATGGGATGATAAGTGAATGGAACAAACTGGGGAGGATAGTGTAGATTGTCTGGCTATCATTGGAAATGGAGAAACCATGCGGTTAGTTTGAGACTTATCAGATCTGGATGGGTCAACCCCATCGGATAAAACAGAAGGTCTGGAGTTGGATCCAGAATCCATGGGGGTGATAGGAGGTGAGGCCACAGGAAGGGGAACCAAACTAGTTGTGGCCAGTAAGGAGCAATGAACATTACTCTGGTCTTCAATTTGGATGCTTTCTGTAAAAACCTGGGAATCAAGAAGGTTGGGGGAATAGGTGTATAACAGTCCGGGGGCCAATTGTGGAGAAGACTGTCCCTCAATGACTCTCCCGCAGGGTGGATTGGGGCAAAGAAGCTGCTGTATTTATTGTTCAAGGGGGGTGCAAATAGGTCACAGCAGGGCTTGCCCCACCAACGAAAGATCATCTCTGCCAGCCAGTGGTTGAGGGACCACTTGTGAGGTAACAGAATGAACCTGCTGAATTTATCTGCTATCATATTGCACGTCCCTGGAATGTGCACTGCTACCAGAAAGCGATTGGAGGATATCGCCCACTACCATACTCTGAGGGCTTCTGAACATAGGGGATAAGACTTGGTTCCTTCTTGTTTGCTGATATACAAAACTACTGGCATGTTGTCTGTTTGGATTGCAGTTGTTCCTAGAGGAAGACAGCCTTGAAATGCTTACAATGCTAACAGCACTACTCTAATTTCTAGTACATTTATTTGCAAGCTGGCATCCTCGGGGGACTAAGTGCCTTGAACTGTCTTTCCAAATAATGCCCCCACCTTATCTGGGAAGTGTCTGTGGTCACTATGGCCTTAGGTTGGGGCAGAGAGAATGGGCGGCCTTGCTGAAGGAGATCTGTTTAAATCCACCATGCAAGATAATCCTTGCAATTTTGTGTTATCCTTATCCTTGAAGACATAGGATGAGTAAGGTAGGACCACTGGGTTAGTAGCATCCACTGTAGAACTCTCATATGATACCTCCCAAGGTTTAATAGTTGCCACCATTGAACCCTAGGGTTGTAGCACTTTTTTGACAGATATCTTTGAACTGCAAATGATCTTTCTGGTTTGGTTTCTGATGTTGTGAAGTTGAGGTAAGTGTATAGATGCAATCATGGATGATGTGCAAAAACTACACCAATGAATTCTACCCTTTGGGTGAGTTGTAGTTGTGACTTTTGATGATTTATAGTGGTTCCCAGGGTTGAACAAGTCTGTTACACTTAATGTGTTGCTCATACCAGTTGATGCTTGGTTGGGGTGGTGATGAGCCAGTCATCCAGATAAATTAACACCCAGATTCCCTGCAGTCTCAGGTGAGCTGCCACCACTGCCATGCATTTGGTAAACACCCTGGGGGCTGTGGTGAGTCCAAAGGGCAGTGCTCTGAACTGGATTTGACTGGCTCCCATTCAGAAGCAAAGGTACCTCCTGGACTGTCTGTTCATCTTTATGTGATAGTATGTGTCCTGTTGGTCTATTGAGGACATCCAATCGTCCTTGCCCAGAAAGTGGAGAATGGACTGTACCATGACCATCCGGAACTAGTTATGCATGACTAACTTGTTTGGCATGCTGAGATCCAATATCAGTTTCCAGTCCCCTGTTTTTTTTTTTTTTTTTTTTGGAACTAAAAAGAATCTTGAGTAAGTACCAGATCCTATTTGCTCTGGTGGGACCTCTTGGATGACTCTTTTTTCTGGCAAACATTGTATTTGTAAAGTTGCTGCCTCCCGCTGACTGGGTGGAACATTCAGGTCTTTTCCAATGATGGTGGTGGAAGGGAGAAGGGTATACAATAATCTCTGGTAATAATCCTCTGCACCCAGGTATCCTTCATTAAATATAGCCAGGCTGTTTGGTGCAAAGAAAAACATCCCCCGACTGCCTCCAGAAGACGCCAATTGGGCCTTCCTTCAGGAGCACTGATAGGATCTATCATAGAAAGTATCTCTGGGCCCAGTATTTTACAGGCCTCCTCTGCCTTGTGGGTGTTTCCTATTATTACCACTTCCCCATGCCTCTGGGAGAGCCAGCTCCACATGTGCCAGGGAAGGAGCCATAACATTTTCTAAACTACATCTTATGATCCCCTCATTGATTCCTCAAAAAGGTTTATGGGGGGGGGTTGAAAAACATACTCCAACTGCCACATCCATTTCACACCTGGAAAGTGTCTCTTTAACTGTTGGGACAAAACGCAAAGTTCCATCAAATGGAGCATTGACGAATGAAGACTTAAAAGGCTCCACAAAGTCACAAAAGCACATCCAGGCTTGTCTCCTCATGGCTAAACCTGAATGCCCCCCCCCCACCCGTTTGGCACTATCTTTTGCATTGTATAGAAACCGCATGGACACATTTACCACAGATTGTAAGGTGGTCAACTGAGGGGCCACAAAAGCCTGATCCTTCTCAGTAGTGATCCTTGACAAGATGCTGGAAGGTTCCTTGAGTAAGTCCCTTTGCAGTCTCGTAAAATGGGCCCGATAGTTCAGTGAATGGATAAAGAAAGTCACAGAACCATAGACTTGTTTCCCTAGTCTGTCCATTGACATGGATGCTCTGTTGGGAGGATGGACAGTTAAACCCTCCTCCGTGAGCTCTTTCTTACTGGCCTCTGCCGTCACCATAGCATTAATCATTATGCCTTTACCCCATTGCTGCCTTTCTACCAGGGTGCTATAATTTTGTCAGGTCATTTTGGAATAGGCTTGACTGTATCTGGCTCCTTCCATGCCTTCTGACAAATCAAATCTACTAATTTATCAGAAGGTGGAGTCACAAGGAGGAAGATGGGCCAGCACCAAAGGCTTTCAGATATATCGACTCCTCAGAAGAAGGGTTGTGGGCAGACCAACCACCCTTTTGTTTCAGGAGCTCAAGGATGTCTCCAAATGAGACATCTTCAGGTGGTGGATTGGAGGACCCTTCTCCTTCATCACAGTCAGTATCAGTGGTAAGAGACACTTCAGGTGAGTCCAGGTGTTACTTCTTACACCGTCTCTTCCAAGGGGCTTCTTCAGTGGGATGGTCCAGAGAAGTATTAAAAGAGCTAAGGATACCTGAGTGAGTTGATTGGAAGTCCTGGGCTGGCTGTCCCTGTGGTGTCGAGTGGTGAGGATCACATGACAGGCTCAGCTGGGTGGACAGGCATGGATCTAAGGGGGGGGCAGTCTGACCTGAAGGTTCAGAGAAGACCGTCTTTACCACCTCAAAAGTGGACCTCCCTGGGGAGGAGGAAAGCAACAGAGCAGAGGACAAGGGTCTCTGGTCAGCTGGTTCTCTGTCCAGCACCAAAGCTCCAAGAGGGAGGGAAGCCTCTGAAGACATCAGAGTCGATCCAACCTTCTCAGATCCAACATGGAAGTCTCGGTCCTGGGAGCCTTCTGGATCTGAAAATGTTGGAGCAGAGGAACTCAAGGTCATTGTTGGATTCAATGAGACAACATCCTCAGATCCAACCCAGACACATCAGGAGTACTCAGATCCGATAACTCTGAAACCAAAGGATCGGTCAGAGGAAGAGTGGAAACTGGGTGAATTCCCAGATCCGATGGGGTAGGGACTAACAATGCACCCTTTTGAATGTGCCCTGTGACCAGATGTCTCACCATCCTCACTACGCCCGCTTCTGTAAGCCTTCAGGAGGAACGTGAGGGCACAATAGATGCAGGTCTAGAATGTCTCTCCAGGAAAGGGGAAGGTAGTCGAGATGGATCTGGGTTGAAGAATGAAGAGCAGGATGTCCAAGGCAGGTGTATCAGATCCAAAGATTTTGAATCTGATGAAGATTTCTTCTTCGGCTCCATAACAAGATTTTTCTTCAGATCAGAGACTTTAGAGTTAGCAGGTGAGATCAGATCCAATCTAGGGACCTTCTTCTTCGGCTCTGAGGAAGATAGCACCTCAGCTGATCTTGGCCTCTTAGAATGGTCCCTTTGCTTCGAGGTTGAAGGCTGATCACTGGATAACACCTGCAAGAAAGATGATGGTAACAGACCCGTCAAAATCAGCTTGTTTTTTCTTTCTGTGAGGGCTCGAGGATTAAAAGCCCCACAAATTACACATTCTTTATTCAAATAATCAAGACCCAGGCAAAAGAGGCACAGAGAGTGGCCATCCAAAAAAGGCATTTTGTGCCTGCACTTGGTGCAATTCTTAAATCCCTTCTCTGACATTATCTCTAAAGAAGGAGAAAGAGAGAGGGAGGGACAGAGACACACACTGATAACAGAAGAAAAGGGCTTTATAATAGAGAGAAGGACAGGGGAGAAGTTTAGGATTTATATATATATATATATATATATATATATATATATATATATATATATATATATATAGGGAATAAACAGAGAATCACAAGGAAGATGTGAAAACTAAGAAGAGACAGTGAGATCTAAAGTGCAAGAAAGAAGAATATTCCACTTATCTGAAGAAAAAAATGAAAACTCAAGAGCTCTGCAGTAACCACATCTGAATGTGAAATGAGATCTGGGTTGATAGGTCAGCAGTGCATTGTGGGTAGTGGAGATCTTAAGAGCTTGAAGGTTTCCATGAGATAGAGTAATGGCCGAATCAGATTCAACATCGGATCTGAGACCCATTTGTTGAGGATAAATGAAAATTGACAACATCAGATCATGTTTTTTTGAAACGTATTAGAGTAAAGAAGTTATGGGAAGAAATATGTAAAATTAAAATGTAATATTTGGAAAAAGTAGAATTAATAAATATGGAAATCTTAGAATATGGATATTATGAGAAGATAAAACAAAAATAAGTGAAGAAAATTCATAGAATAATATTTTACATTCTATGGGCAATATAGATGGAGAAAATTAAAGAGGTCACATTTAATGGAAAATGGATATTAGCAGAAATACTACAGAAAATAAGTTATTGGCTTTGAAGCTTTGAAAGATGTAAATGAATATAATATCCGTTATGTAAATAATGTATATAAGCAATGATTATCAATAAAGTACCACTTCTCGATTTGTTGGTGAGTGGGACCATTGTTACCATGATGCTTCCTGTTTCCGTTCTGGGCATGTAGGCAGCTTGGAGTGTTATGATGTCAGAAACTGTTTTTAACAGTTTCATGGAGTATTCTGGTGTGCAGGATGAGAATAAGAATGCTAATTTATCAGTGGATGTTCGAAAAGATCCTGACGAGGAGCAGAAGATGACAGATGGTGAAGTGAAGTCAGTTGATACATAACTTCAAATTGTGAAGGAGGAGGAGTCTGGAAAAGTTTTGCAGAAGGCAGTCAAGCCCTCTTATGGGGAGAGAATGCAGAATTCCAAGCAGTTACGCAGAGGAGCAGAAAGAGAAATAAAGGCAATTGGTCCTTCACAGGATTCAGAGTGCAGGTTCCAGCAGGAACTGTTTGAGGAGAATATCATGGTTGGATATGAAGTGGTTGTTACAACCCTCCAATCTGGTGAGTTGCAGGATGATATTTTGCAGGACATATTGGTGGCCAGTGATCCTGAAATTGGAAGGGATATTTCTTGGGGGAATATAATGGATAAAATACAAAATAAGGATGCAAAACTGTTAAGAGGCTGTCAAGAAAAATAAATTATATGCGGATATAGTAAGAGAAAATAAAGGGCAATAAAACAAGGAGATGCAAAGGATCCTGAAGTGAAGCAGAGATGGAATTACACTGTAAGGATTTTTAGTAAAGAAGACAAGGGTTTGGAAAGATATGAGGTATGGGGTAATATAATTTCTTCATTAGGAACTAAAACAACTGAGGTGAGAGTCTTTATACATATAAGCAAAGAGACTTTTTGTGACATTATTTTTTGGAAATGGACATGCAATGGAAAAATTTGAGGAGGAATATGAAAAAAAAAGAAAAACTGTGCTCCTTAGAATTTATATTGTGTTTAAAG
Source organism: Protopterus annectens (assembly GCF_019279795.1). Classification (NCBI taxonomy): domain Eukaryota; kingdom Metazoa; phylum Chordata; order Ceratodontiformes; family Protopteridae; genus Protopterus; species Protopterus annectens. The sequence continues at coordinate 1,805,962,387 of NC_056743.1, read as the reverse complement.
CTTTCTATAGGGACACAAAGAAAAAATATATACAGTTTAAGACTGAAGGTTAAAAGGAGATTTTAAAAAGACATTTGAGTAATATATGTAAATAAATAATGGCTATTTCTAAGGTTTATGATAATACAGGTTTATGGACTAGGGGATGGAATTGCAATGTTATAATGAGAATGGAAAATGACAAAATTGTACATATTCCTAGTGTTATAAATAATGAAGGGCAAAAATGGGTTGTGAAACATTGGGGTCAACCAAAAACATTTTTTGTGGAAAAGCAGAACATTTGATTATTGATTTGTGTTAAGAGAAATTGTTATTTATTTGGTGAAATTGGACTTGATGCAAAAGAAAATGTGAATTGAAATGTTATAAATTTAACAAGGAGGTATGTATTTGGATGGATTAGAAAAGATAAATATGTTTGAGCAAGGAGAACAGGAAGATACACAAGAGAAAGTTAAAATAATAAACAAAGAAGAGAAGGGACAAAAGCAAGGAGAAGTATAGGTTATGAATAAAGGTAACAATACGAAAATGGATATAACTGAATTATAAAAAGAAGAGTTAAACATAGAAGAAGAGTCCAAAATTAGTGATGATGAAGATGTCAGTTGGAAAATTGTTAAAGAAAAAAGAATTATACTGATAAAAGAGAACGAGAGAGAAAAAGAAAATTTATAGGGTGAAACATGAAAGAAAAAAGAAAGGAAAAGGATGAAGGTTTAATTATATTTATTCTATAGTATACTTTGGAAAAGGAAATGAGATAATTGTAGAATATTAGATATAAATATAAATAATTTAAAAATGTAGCTAGAAGGTTAGCTACTATAGGATGGTGTAAAAAGATGGATATGAATATAATAATAACATTGGACAATATAAGATTATTAATGAAAAAAATAGGCTGCAATGAGAAATTATATGAAGAAATGATATAGTTTGGAATTTAGGTCAAGATACTTGTTCAGGGATAGATAGGTATTTTAACAAAGAAGAAGATACACAATTCTGGATATAACATTAGTAGTAATGGGAAGGGTAATTATTAAAGCTATAAGATGGAAATAAAAAGTGTATAGATTAATTGAGGTGTATGCTAATGTTACAAACAAAGAAAGGTAAAATATGTTTAATCAAATTATAAATTATGTGACTGTAAATATGGAAATTATTATAGCAGGAGACTTTAATTGTGATTTAAGGAAAATAAGAAAAGAGGTGGTGACATTAAGAAAGTTATAGAAATTATGAGATGTGGTAAATTGAGCATTTGGAATAATAGTGATTGGGCATATAGTGGGGGACTTTTTAGAACAGAAATAAATTATTTTTTGATATCTGAAGGAATACAGATTAGGGAAGATGGTGTAGTAGAAATTGTTTTTAGGATTATATTGTCGCCTCACAGCAAGAGGTTTTCCCATCCGATTCTCGGCTGGAGTGCCTTCTGTGTCGAGTCTGCATGTCCTCTCCGTGGTCGAGTAGCGTTCGAAAGACATGCGTGAATGGGCGTGCCTTTGTTGAAGGTTGGGCGTCATGCTGGCACCTCGGCACTGTAAAAATCTACTGCCAATCATTAGCGGACCGGAGTTCCGCTGTGGCGAACCCTAACCGGGAAAAGCCGAATGAAAAAAAAACAACAATTGCTATTTGGATAGAGATAAAAGACAATGAAGATGTTTTCAAACAAGGTAAAGGCTTACAAAGACTAAACAAGAAAGAATGGGAAGGAAAATGGGGAAGAAAGCTTAGAATTATGGGAAAATCATATCAATATGAGACAATTCTATAAAAATTGGTAAGAATGGTGGGTTTCCTTTAAGAATGAGTATCAAAAATGTTATATAACTTATCAAAACAGTAACAGGAAAGAAGTAAAAAATATATAGCACAATATGTGTAAAAGCATTTGATAATCTAGCAGAAAATAAGTATTTTATCAATGAAAAATAAAGTTATAGGATAAATCAAGAAAAAAATCAAAAATGTATTATTCAGAGATACTTCTTTCAGGGAAAAAAAGAGGAGGTAGCTCTGTATCTTAGTAAATAATGAAAGAAGATAATGTAATTAGGGAATTGAAGGATGAAAAGGGTTTAATACAGAGAGAGAAAAAATAATGAAAATAGTAGTGGATTATGTTCAAGAAATGTCTGGAGACGAGAAGATAGAACAAAAGATTATACGGAATGTGGCGGCATTATCAGATCAAGATAATAGAGATTTGGAAAAGAGAATAACAGAAGAGGAAATGGACAAGCTAGTAAGAAAAGTAAATTTAGAAACAGCAGCAGAACTGGATGGGTGAGAATACAAGATGGATAAGAATTTGACAATAGAACAAAATAATTGTTTTATAGAAGTGTTAAATGAGTGATTGGATGTGGGTTTTACTTATAAGGAACTATGAAGTGGGTATTTAAAGGACAACCACAGCCACAGATTCAAAAAACATGTTTATTTCATCATGTTTTGATGTTTCCAATATTTTAATACCACTCTGAGACTGTTTACAGTTTTTTTAAATATTACTATATGTAATTTCAGAGTCTGGCCACATGGGGTCCAGCATCTTGAAGAGATTTCAATTTTTTTCTAATCTTCCAGGTATCCCACAATGCAGTGTTTGACCTTAACACATTACATCCCTCAGGCTTCTTTGTTCAAAAGTTACTGTGACTGCATTGATTTTCCATGCATACACTGGTGTCTTTCAGTCAGTCACTTTCATCTAAGCAGGAGCAGCCTTAAGTCAGTTGGTGCCCTAGGCAAAAGGGCTCCACAGTGCCCCATCCTGGTCTACCTGCTCAAATAAATACTGAAAAATTGCCCCTGCTTGAGTGGCGACCTAGGCGGCCGCCTAGTTGGCCTATGCCTTAGGCCGGCTATGCATCTAAGCTATCCTGCTGTTCATCGCTGTTCAATGACTACTTAAAAATTAACTGAGATAAAGCCAAAGAACATACTTTCTAAGTGCTTTTTACTGCTTCTTCTTTACAGAGATCTTAATTTGCACTCTTTTGTCATGCCTGAGTTGTAGTTCTTTAGATCATCTCCCCTCCCCCTTCACACTTCACCTTCCTAGCTTTCAAAGTGCTAAAGGTAATTTGACCTGTTGTTGCTTTGATTGACAGCTCGCCACAGGAGACTTGACTCAGCCACTGTTTCCTAGTTCTAGCCTTTTCTTTCTGATAGTGATACACTTATTTATGCTGCACCACACCCCCCTGTCATGCAATAGATATGCATAGTTCATAGTATTTGGAAATGCATTTTTTTTTCTAAATCTTTCTAGTCACTTTCTCTAGGCTTTCATGTTTGGCTAAAATACTCAAGACATTTTAACAGGGCTGTAAACAGAACATTGTTAATGGACCACAATTACTAATTTGACAGGCATTTCAAGGTAGAAATGTAAGATTGAGGTATCACATACTTAGTGAAATCATCACTACTAAATGGCTGTAGAGCTTGTCGGTTGTCTGGAATGCATTTCCTGAGATTGGTTTACCTGAAAACTCATATTGGCCCAGTGTGTGACCATAGCTGATGGAGACCTTTGCTGAAATGCACAATCAGCAAAAAGTTATACATGTTGCATGCAGACTTGTGCAGGACAGTATGCATTATCTAAGCTAATTTAGATTATTCTATTATTCTGTTCTAATTATTCTATTCAGTTCTTCACATACTTATACACCTTGTGTGTATTTCTCCTTATAAACATCCACCACATCACTGTTCATCATGCATATCTAATTGGGATTTTTGTTTTCACCTTTTACTATATATATACATATATATAAAAAATAAAATATATATACATATATATAATATATATATATATATATATATATATATATATATATATATATATATACACAACCACTGTGGACACCTGTGAATGCTATATATATATATATATATATATATATATATATATATATATATATATATATATATATATATATATATATATACATACAACCACTGTGGACACCTGTGAATGCTTTGATGTCACTTATTACCATGAAAGGCTGTGTACTACAAGGCCACTGACATTAAGTTTCTTCAGGCAGAAATTGAACCTGGAATGACTAAGGAAGTACTGACTTTCTCGGAAAAAAATGCATTTCTGAATCCCTTTTTGTATGGAACAGGCAATCTTACAGTTATATAAATGAAAAACAAACAATGACACCACTTTAGTTGCAAACATTATACATCAAAGACACCATTCAAACAACTGAAGTTGCAAACATTATACATCACAGACACCATTCAAACAACTGAAGTTGCAAACATTATACATCACTTATAATCTATCCAGTCATTGTCAGTGAAGCATTATATGGCTCATTCAAATCCTGCCTCTTAAACCTTGTTCATTCTCTGCATATATTGTTCCCACAATTCCCATTTTCTCTATGTAGTTTGCTTCGTCCCTTTTCCAAAGATCGCTATTCTAGTTGTTTTATGTCTGTTACTATATTCAATTCTTCTAGTACAGCTGGTCTAGACCTTTATTTCCATTTTCTATTAATTGCATTTTTGGCAGCCATCATAATTACAGTCAGCAAGGCTTAGCTCTTCTACAGACTTCATCCTGAAAACATTCCTTACTCCAGTACAGGAGACGCTTCAAAACTTCCAAAAGTCAAATTCTGTAGTAACGCTGACCATGCATTGTCCCAAGCTGGGACAGCCTTTCCTATATCAGGAAGAGACAACCTACCTTAGAAATTTAATATGAAAAAAAAAAAAAAACTCCTCTAATTTGAAGACAGCTTCCTTCACCCCGTAAATTAATTCACTTGTCTTCACCCGAAAAAAAACATTCTATGCTTCCATTTAGTGGTAACATGATAAAAATTGTATATAATAGTTATGAATTCATGAAATGGTCACGTTTATTGTTTGTTAACCAGTTGCACGGGCTGGTACAAGACTACCAACTCTGATTAAATTACACAAACACTGTTAGTGTAACACTATTAACTTAGAATAGTAAAAAAATACAAATTTACATCAGTAAAGAAGATTAAGCATACATTTTCCGTACTGCATGAATGAGCAGAAGTACGAGTATAACTATAAGAATTAATATTCAATATATTTGCATAAGTCAGAATCTACATTGTGACCATTTGTAATAGCAAACAGGTCAAGACTGATTTATGTACCCACTATCTCAGAGACAATTACATCTGTATTCTTGTATGATGTTGGAGCGAGATTATGGAAAATTTCTTAAGATAACCTAAACGAAATAAGCCGCAATTCACTCTTATTTTGTGAAATGATTAAGTTATGAAGTGAGTAGTTAATGTGCTAGCTAAAGAAATGTGGTAATGTTCCTTCATTAACTTTAATGTTAAGTACACTAATCTAGCAGCCAATGGCAGCCATTTAGCCCTTAGTATGGTAAAGCAATGATGTTCTGTGAGTTTAGCACGATTAATAAATGTTAAACTTTTTCTCAGTAGCCTGAAATCTGTTACTTTTTTAATCATACATCACTTCACTACAAATGTATTCAAATTGTTAGGTCTCACTGATTTAGTACTGCTTAATTTAATAATTATGTGTTTTTCTGAAGTCACATGAGCAGTAGCTGAAAAGTGGGTATACTTCTGGTTATCAAACTGAACAAAATAAGCAGCTAACAATAAGTGGTACAGGAAACTAAAACATACCAAGCGTTCACACAAAAAAAGGTTTTTTGGGAGAGTATGTTAATGCATTTCAAGTCAACACATTAGTAAGAGGGAAACCACCAGGCCCGTACGTACATGCTATCTACTGAAAAATACATAGAGTTGTTGCCAGGGATCTCAGGTATGTACATGAAAATAATTTAATGCAAACACTATATTTGAGAGCCAGCCCGTTGTACAACAACATAATTCAAATCTGAGAAATAAAGGAATCAACTTTTAACCACCACATTACAACCTGCACAGATTCTACTCTGTTACTGTATGCCTTATTCTGAACCATAGTTATCTCCTCCCTGCAAAACGACAATGACTCTATTTTCTTGCCATACTAACAGGAGCAGCAATTCAATTTCTAAAGCAATGTCCCCAGAGGCATAGCTAGAGTTTGTGTTGACTGGGCTGTGTTTGAATTTGCCATGCCTCCCCACTCACAAAATCATGGTCAAATCAGGGCCCCAGCATACACGGCCCTCCCCCCCTGCAGCCATTCCACTGTCCCATTACTTGGCTATTTCTCCCCATTGACCATAAACATTGTAATGTGCATACTGCTTTATGCTTTACTTCTAAAACGATCATTTGTATTTCATTTAAAAGTGTTATTTTACATTTTATAGCACAAACACTGATAGACATCTGTTAATAAAGCAATACAGTCTCACAATGAAAACAATCTTAGAATTAAAACTTCTCTGCCCTTGAAACCCTCATTCATTGAAACAGCATTGAAACCCACATTCAAGGGAAAAATGCATCTGGACAGTGGCAGATAAATTTACCTTTCAGCTCCTTGTAAAATTCACTTGATACTCAACTAAATCGCTCAATTTTGCAGCATAATGGAACAAGCCAAAATGTACTGGTGGGGAGACAAAGGCCTAAAACCAGTGACACATTTTAAACATTGCTTGTATAATCTTAGAAAGTTGCTAGAATAAAGTGTGTTACCGTGCATTTCCGGAAAGATAGAAGACTGAAACTTAAAAGACTATCATTATTTAGTGAATTCAGTTCTCACTGATTAGCCAGAAAAACACAAATTTTATCAGAACAGGCCAACAGTATGGCCAAACATTCCAGCCATTCTGTGAAAATCTGGACAGTTGAGAGCTTGAATCACAAGTCGTGGTATGGGTAGACAATTCAGGCTCTTGTTAATTGAACCTAAGTTACAGGGTTTGAGCCTGTGAAACACTAACCACCAAGTATAACTAACTGGGGCATTTTAAACACACACACACTTACACACACATACATACGCGCACACACACACATACATACGCGCACACACACATACATACGCGCACACACACACACACACACACACACACACACACGAGTCCATTGCAACAGAAACACACACACATGCACACAAGTTCATCGCAACAGAAACACACAGACACACACACACACACACACACACACACACACACACACACATTAACACACATACGCACACACACACAAGTCCATGGCAACAGAAACACACAAAAATGCACACACACATGCATGCACATCCATCACGACAGAAACACACACGAGTCCATTGCAACAGAAACACAAACACACACACACACACACACACACACACACACACACACACACACACACACACACACACACACACACACACACGAGTCCATTGCAACAGAAACACACACACAAGTCCATTGCAACAGAAACACATACTGTACACACACACACACACACACACACACACACACACACACGAGTCCATCGCAACAGAAACACACACACGCACACGAGTCCATCACAACAGAAACAAACACACGTGCACACATACATGAGTCCATCGCAGCAGAAAAACACACATACACAGACACAAATCCATCACAAAAGAAATGCACACACGTCCATTACAACAGAAAAACACACACACACACACACACACACACATACACACACGAGTCCATCACAACAGAGACACACACATGTGCACACACACGAGTCCATCGCAACAGAAACACACACACACATCCATCACAACAGAAACAAACACACACACACACACACAAGTCCATGGCAACAGAAACACACAAAAAATCACACAAACATGCGTGCACGTCCATCGCAACAGAGACACACATGAGTCCATTGCAACAGAAACACAGACACACACACACACACACACACACGAGTCCATTGCAACAGAAACACACACACACACACACACACACACACACGAGTCCATCGCAACAGAAACACTCACACGTCCATCACAACAGAAACACACTGTTAGGAAAATATGTATTTAAATATATGTGAAATGCTAGTTTAAAAGCAAGGTAGTTTATAATGCATTTTATTCTATTAATCATATAACAGAAGGGATAAATTCATGTGTAAATGCAAGTAGCTTCTGAAACTGCAGTGTGCTTTGACCCCTGACCCTGGCAGCTGCCAGCTCAGCAAGCTTAATGTTATGCTTTTCATAAGTGATTATCTGCTGGGTCAGGAAATTAAAATGTGTAAATCTTCCGCTTCTTCCTGATAAGATAACTTGCCCTTGTAAATAATTAAATCTTCCTTTCCTGATGTAGTAACTTGTCCCTGAAAGATAAAAACACAGCTGGTGGGAAAATGAAACAGTGAACAAAGAGGTGAATTTAAAGTCTGAATCTGCTATTGTATTCGAACTGATATGAGACCTTTAAGAAGTAACTTTACAGAAAGACATTATGACTGGCCAGCTGGATAGCAAGGCCGTATTGTATCTAAAGGAAAAGTTTTTTTTAAATGTACTGCATCAGCATTATTAGATGAATAGAATACTGTTAGTAAAAGTGATGTAGATGCCTTGTGACTAACCACATCAGTAAGGTGGGCATAACTTGAATGCAAACACTATAAAATATTCTGTACTTCCTGCATCATGTCAGACAAAATTCTGTACTTGTATGGTTTTTTGCCTCCTGGTGTACACTAGTAAACCTTTGAATCTGAACCTCCTGTATATTGAATTCTGATTTTTTATTTAACAGTTTGGTCCTTTTGAGACGGAATTCCCTTGGTAAGCTGCAGATCAGAGTGTATTGGTGGTCGAATACTGCGCAGGAGAAGTTACCAAAATGGTTCTTCTTGAGTGAAAAGACCTCCGACTGAATTGTTGTGTGTAAAGAGGCTGGCCACTTTCTGATCTGTGGCCGAAGAGTGGAATTTGACCATTTTCAAGACCAGGAGGCTCAGGTAGGAAGAATTTGCCTTTTTTCTGTTTTAAATCAGGGACTAGGTTACAGTATATTATTGTCAAGATTTGTTTTGCAGATCAGGGACAAAAGGAAGTACTGTATATTTGGTCATAGATCAGGGTAACAGAATAAGGTAGACAGTTATTCTAGATAAACTGTAAACAGGAACTAAGAAATTGACATCACGTGATAAAAAAGGGTTACGTAACATTTTCTTTGATATGGGTAATCAGTGCACTAAAACCTCACGAGATCCGCCCCTAACCGAAGACGCAAAATACATGTAATTACAGCGTGCTGATAATGTTAGGTATTATACGAAATGGGTTAACAAATATGAATTTGATGGTAAACTAGATAAATTTACACTAGTTAAAGTCCTTAAACAGCTTAAATCTGATGCAGGAGGTCAGGCAAAAAAGCAACGCCAACTAGGCATACCTCAAGCACACAGGTGGACTGAGGAAGCAAATCGTAGGGAACAGAAGCTTAAAAATTCAAAAACATTATTTTTAGACAAAGAGGATAATAACTTGGTAATAGCTACAGCTCCTCCTCCTCCTCCTCCCTTACCCCCTCCCTTACCCTTTTCAGGATATGAAGCGAGTGGACAGGCTGGTCCGCCTCCGCGTTATCCAGAAGTTTCAGTAAGACCACAACCATTTGTTAGGGATCCTACTGAGACTAGGTCTCGAACACGTAAAACACATAGGGACACAGAATCATACCAGATAGAGAGGAATCTACAGGATGAGAGTGAGGAAGAAATATGCCCACTTATAGAAGTTCCAAATCCTCAGGCAGGACAGGAAGGGCAGGATCCAACACTCTTAGTATATAGACCATGGACACCGGAAGATATCCGGAAGGCTACTGAGGGAATCCCCCATCCGAAAGTTAATTTTACAAAATTTTTAGAAGATTTACAAGGCATGAGGTTAAGTTACCACTTGAATGGGGAAGAAGTAGGAAAAGTAGTAAGACAAATTATAGGTCCAGATTGGCACATGATTTGTGGCACCTGGAATCCTCGTAATGCAGAACTTAGGCCACTCCCACATAGTGACGCAGAGTTAGACAACAGAGTGAAAGGTCTGACAGACAGAATCTCTGAGAAATGGAAACCTAGAGCAGACTGGACTTGCATTAATCAATGCATACAACAGGAAAATGAGACAATAGATGGATACTATGCTAGATTATTAGAATGTTTTAATAATCATAGCGGTACGTCGATTCCTGAGAACCAAACAACTGATTCCCCGTATGAACAACAATTAAAAAATGCATTTTTGAAAGGTTGCATTGCACCTATTAGTAGCTTCATTACGAAGCATATGATAGATCATCGAACAGGGAGGCTACAAGCCTTACTCGAATACGCTAGACATGCTGAGAGACATTTTAATAGTAAAAAGAAAAAGAAGGCACAAGTCTTCACTGCTGAAGACGGAGCTGAAGTATTTGTATTGCAGTCAGGTAAAAAGGGCAAGAAGAATGCCCAGGGAAACAAGCAGTCTGACAAACGATCAGAAGATTTTGAAGAGAGGAAAAAGAGAGGTGAATGCTTCAAGTGCAGAAAGAAAGGGCATCTAGCTAGGGACTGTAAACAAAACAAGAAGGTAATTACAGAAGATAAAGGGGATGAGGACTGACTATATGATAGTGAGGATACATCATATGAAGGTCAGGAATCACCAGTAACAGCTAGAATAGAAAAGACAAATGCCAATGTAGTAGAATGAGTAGAGGAAGTACAAATTGACTTAGACGAAAATGGAAATGAAATTTTAGATTTAGCATTGTTGAGCCTGGAGCTCTACCTAGCAGATACAAAACCAGAAGTGACACTTCTGGTGGAGGGAAGGGAAGTCAAATTCCTGTGTGACTCAGGGGCATCACGGACTTTGATACACCCCTCCAAGTTACCAGAACATTCCGAATCACCTGATTATATATTAGTAAAAGCAGCAAACAGACAGCTATACAGGGAGCCACTCTCCCATGATATAGCAATAACTGACCCTGTTTCAGGTAGGACCCAGAGAAGTAAAATAGTTGTTTCTGCAAAGTGTCCAGTAAACCTATTGGGCAGGGACCTTATGCAGATATTTGGCATAGCAGTAGTTCCAACTTTACAAGGTATGGAGGCACAGAGTAGTGCGATCGGAGGGTGAAACCTTTTATTGGTACAGCCAGAACCTAGTCACGACTGGTCCAGGGGCAGTGACCGAGGAGCTGATGAACGTAGCCATCAGTAAAGCCCCCTCCCATGACACTGATCAACAGCATTTGTTACACTGTACTCTATATTACTGTACCACACCAGGACCTGATAGAGAGTATGAGCAAGAACTGTTTAGAAATCATGCAACTAGATTGGTTTTGCGTACTTTGTACTGGGATACTGAGGGGAACAGTGTAGTTAGCTGTTCATTACCTCAAGAATTCCTTGCATTGTATAGATCAAATCGGTTGCCACATGTCAGCTTGACAAAGAACAAAAGTGTTAAATGAGCAGACTTAGGAGAAAAAGTAACAAGATGGGAGAAACAGACTGATTTAGAACTGTCAGGACAAAAACAAAAACTGAATTGGTTGACACAGACACATCCAGCTGTACACTTGCAATCTAGCGAGGACAGCTGATTAGCATTTTTATTAGAAGAAGTAGAAAAGGCCTTGTGTGAAATTCCAACAACTCTGTGGTCAACAGGCAAGTCAGATGTAGGACTTATTCGAACAGCAGGACCAGTTACAATTACCCCAAAGTCAGCTTTTAGACCACAGAAAAGAATACCCTTTGAGAAAGGATGCAGAAATAGGAATTAAGCCTATAATAGCAGCATTACTCAAAGAAGGAGTACTGGTAGAATCTCTTGATTCACCATGTAATACACCCCTATTTACTGTTAAAAAAGCAAATGGGGAATGGCGGATGGTACAAGATTTACAAGCTGTAAATAATGCAGTAATACCTAGAGCACCTACGGTGCCAGACCCACATATCTTGTTAAATGATTTAGAACCACAACAGAAGTATTTCTCTGTGGTAGATATTAGCAATGCTTTCTTTTCAATACCTATACATCCTGATAGTCAATATTGGTTTGCATTTACATTTCAGGGTAAAAGGTATACGTATACTCGACTACCACAGGGATATTGTGAGAGCCCAACAATTTTTGCACAAGAAATGGCTAGCAACCTGGCAGGATTTACCCACCGAGGTAGTCAAATTCTACTTTATGTAGATGACATCTTGCTAGCAGCCCCCACCCAGCAGCAGTGCAGGGAGGATACTGTAGCATTATTGAAATTTTTAACAATACAAGGTTACAACTTTGGAGAAAACAAGTTAGATACTTGGGATATGTAATATCCAATGAAGGTAGAATACTAGATGAGGAAAGAAAAACAGCGATTTTGCAAGCACCCAAACCAACAACCAAGAAAGAAATGATGTCTTTCTTAGGTACAACTAATTTTTGTCGGAACTGGATACCAAATTATGCTTTGGAATCTGCTCCACTGACTGATTTGATATATAAGACACCAATGGCAGCGCAAGATATTTTACAATGGACAACAGAAGCAGAAACGGCTTTCTGCAGGTTGAAGCAGTTGATAGCTTCTTCATTAGTTTTAGGACTTCCAAATTATCACAAACGTTTTTTTCAGACCATAGATTGTAAGCAAGGGTACATGACATCAGTATTGACGCAACAACATGGGGACAAGCAATGCCCCATAGCTTACTACTCATCACAGTTAGACCCAGTGGCGCGATCTTTGCCTCACTGTGTACAAGCAGTAGTTGCAGCCACAATGGCAGTACAGGCTTCGGCCTCAGTGGTGTTATTTCACCCTCTCACATTGAGAGTGCCTCATGCAGTTGCAATAATTTTACTACAAGAGAAAATGGCATACCTTTCTCCTGCTAGACATCTTTCATGTATTCCACACAAAATGTAGCAGCAGAAAAATTCAGGTTAAGCGCTTTCAACTGTAATATAACAGTCTTCCTCAGAACAAGGCATTGCACAAATTAATGTCAATATATACCCATCTAAATTAGATGATTGTATAATTGCTGAAAAAAACGCCAAAAAATTAAAGGCGTATCATCCTACATATATACTGATAACCACAAATATAAAAGTCACAATCCCTGACATATGCATATACCATAATGCATATAATATCTACAAAGACCTACATATCCTAACAATTGTTTTAAAAAAACATAATGTAATATGATATATTTATAAAAAACATACATTTCAAACTATACATGAATACATTAAAAACATATAAAACCATATGTATGTGCATAAATGATGGAGATTCTGCTGTGTAAAAACAAAAAATTGAAATTATAACTAAAAATAAAAGTTGAATGACCACAAAGATGGCAAGAATAAATCATTGAAGAACTAAAAAAGGTTTTATACTAATAAAATCATTCAAACCCGGTTTACGGGTCGAATCAGTTAGTATCTGCCATCTGCTTTCTCTGAGTGCTAATTCCATTTTCCAATTTCCACTGAAAGGGGCAAATTGGACCTGATCTATTATACTAAAGTGGAAACTGTGGTCACTACCTTTCTCCACAATATGCCTATATAAGGCATTTTTTGTATCACATTTTTGTATCTTATAATGGTGTTCATACATCCTCTTTTTCAACTGTCTCTCGGTCTTACCTATGTAGTGAGCATTACATCGTTTGCAAAGAGCCACATATACAACACCTTTGGTGTCACAATTTCCCATCATGCTAGTGATATGGGTACCATTGATGTCATCCAATCTTATATCTTTATCCAGGTTGATGTACCTACATTGTTTACATTTCCCACATTTTGTGGTACCTCTATGGTCCAACCTTTCAGCTTTACCTCTATTCCCAGCTGCCCTCTCCAATAAATTTTTCACATTGGGTGCTGTCTTATAAACAAATTTGGGTGATGTACCTAAGATCTCTTCGCAGTCCAAAGCTGCCACCAATTCCCAATGTCTAGCTAGTATATCAATGATCATGTGTGTAAAAGGTGTGTATGTCAAAACACACACTCTTCCACTAAAGGCATTTAGCTTTCCCTTCCCATTCTCCATACAGTAATTTCCCAAAATGGGAATATATTTGTCACCCCACTGACACTCTATTTGTTGGGTTACCTCCGTAATGAGCTTAGCGGGATACCCACGATCCAAGAAAAGTTTTTTGATAGTTGCAAGTTCCGTCTTCATAAGATCTTTAGTGGAAGACATCCTAGCTACTCTAATACTTTGTCCTTTCAAAATGTTCTTAAAAACATGGGGAGGATGGTTGCTGGTATAATGGATGTAATCGTTGGAAAATGTGGGCTTCCTGTATACTTTGGAAATAAAGCCTTCATTGTTGTGACTGATGAATGTATCTAAATATGAAATTTCCTTACAGCTGTAGCTGTGAGTGAATTTCAAAAACTCCGTGGAGGAATTCAGGAACACCATGAATTCGTCCAACCTGTCCTCTGTAGCATTCCATAAGATAAAAATGTCGTCCAGGTATCTTACATAGTATGAAATGTCCGAAAAAAATTGACTGGTGAACACATGCCTGGACTCCCATTCAAGCATAACCAGGTTAGCGTACATTGGAGCACAGGCCGCCCCCATGGCCACTCCCCTGGTTTGCCTGAAATATTCTCCTTCGAATGCCACATAGTTGTGATCTAAAATCAATCCCATCATATCACAAATTAAATTGATTTTATCCCAACTGAAGCCAGAATGTTTACGTAGGCTACTAGCAAAAAGCTCCAGGCCCTCCTCTTTAGGAATACTTGAGAAAAGATCAGTGACATCTATTGTTAAATAGCTTACGTGAGGCTGCCATTTGTCTTTGGTTAGATCACCCAAAAATCTCCATGAATCTTTCATGATATGAGGGATGGTATCATAAATATGTTTTAACCACCGATCAATTAATTGGCCTATCTTAAAAGTCTTGGATTTTGATCCGGATACAATAGGCCGAAAAGGTGGGTTGTCCAGGGATTTATGGATCTTGGGTATCCCAACCATTTTGGCCAGTATAGGATAGTCCGTCTTCAAAAAAGTGTATATATCATTGGATATCCTATTATCTATTAAGTATTCCTCGATACTAAGGTCAATCCTTTTGTGCCCAATGTAAATTTGATTCAGAGAAATATTTTCATAATTTCCTGACTCATGCAACAAATTGTGTATAACTTCATTGTATTTATGGGTATAAAAAACAACTGCCCCTCCGCCCTTATCGGGCTTCATAATTCTAATCTCTCTATTGGACATGTATTTCTTAAGACATGCCCTCTCTGTTGGTGATAGATTGTCATTACCTGTGGTCCTATCCCTCCTAAGGTTCCTGTGTGTATGATATATATCATTACACACTAATTTCTCATAGTTCAGAACAGATGGATTACTTACAGGGATGTATGTGCTTTTTTTCCTAAGGTCTGTACCACCTATACCTACTACATTTCCTTCATTATTGGAATTAGTATCAGTATTATTGTCTTTTTTATCGAATAAGACTGCTAAATTAAGCCTGCGACAGTACATCTTAACCTCCTTGATGTTATCAACTAAATTCATCCCCGACATAGGGATGAATTTCATCCCTTTACTTAACAATTTGACAAAATCTGTTTCTATTCCAATATCTGTGTAATTATATAATTTGAACCCTTCGTACACAATAATTTTAGGGCCTAAATTCTCATTTTCAGCTTCCACATAATCTATTTCATTGGTACTGTTAGTAATACTATCTCGACTACTTATTCTATTCAAAATACTTTCATGTACTAAAAAAGGGGAAGGTGAAATGCAGTGAGTAGTCTCGTTGGTGACAACGAATGCAGGATACTCTAGTGCAGAATTACATGACTTTATCTGCATATTATTTAGTTCCTCTGGTAGTTTCTGGCGGGAAAAAACCTCCCCCCCTGAAAATTTTCATCCCTGAAACTACTTTTAGATGGTTTTCTCATTGTACGTTGTAAATTTCGATTGTTGTCTGAAATCCTATTAGAAGGCCATACATAAGCTCTGTTATATTTGTATAAATCTATATCACGTGTGATTTTTTTATTCTTCCTCTCAACAATACTTTTGATCTTATTCTCTGCCATAAAATATTGCTTTTTGTATAACTCTTTCCAGTGGTCAAATTCCGCGTGATTCGTAATAGTGGAATTCATGCTTTCCACCTCTTTCGTCAACTTAATAAGTTTGAAATCGTAATGCTTAATCAATAAATTAATATAGGCAAACCCAAAACCATCAAACAGTTCATTAAATTCATAGATTGTGTCTGTCTCATATACTATACCCAAAGGTAATTTGAAAAACCTCAAACCTTTGGGCACTACTTTTTGTTTGAGACATCTGGTTAAGTAGCTACAATCCACTTTAGTATTTTTGATGGCCACAAGTTTACGTCCAAACTCATAAATCAAGTCCCTCAAAGGCACTTGAACCTCCTTAGAGTTATACAAGTTAAAATTTCGATCATAATCACCATCAAAGTAAAAAAAATCAACATTGTCCTCTAAAAATTGTTCGATCATATCATTGCTATTATTACCTCCTGTAAACATACATTCTTTGTTCATACATGCATTCGTTTTTTTAGCATAACTCACTTTCCCTGTGGTTATCAGTATATATGTAGGATGATACGCCTTTAATTTTTTGGCGTTTTTTTCAGCAATTATACAATCATCTAATTTAGATGGGTATATATTGACATTAATTTGTGCAATGCCTTGTTCTGAGGAAGACTGTTATATTACAGTTGAAAGCGCTTAACCTGAATTTTTCTGCTGCTACATTTTGTGTGGAGTATTTATCTGGAGTGTACAACCCTGTGTGGAGTCAATAAATTTATCTACATTTGTATCCTGGGGCACGAGCAGTGTTTACTGTACATCCATCTGTACTGAGTTATCTAGTTGTATACTTTTTACGTTTTCATTTTGTTATTTATGGAGATGGATGATGCAGTAGAGCCCGCGACTGCTTCATTGTGCAAGGATGACATTGAACTTTTAAGAACTGACTTATCTTCCTTACAAAAAGAAGTACTTCGGCTTACGGATCTGGTTACTAACTTAGTAACCACTTTTGCCAATAAGGAAAGACCAAATGAGGTAACGGAAGACCAGCGACGGGATGCCGCTGAAATCAGTACATTGGGAGCAATTGAACGTACAAAGTGCAAGCCCGCTATGCTGGTGTCATCTCCCCAACAGTACGTGGCCGACGTACTACGTACACCGGATTGTGGGTATCCGAGGGAGCTAAGAGATACGGACGGTGTCTCGGATCCTAATCAAAACTTGGCCTTTCTTCCCATCGACTTGCCGGACAAGGATAAAACTACAAATGGGATGGGTTTAGATTTTTTCAACCAGGATGGTGGACATTCTATCAATGAACATTTACATAATGTTTCTGAACACGACTTTACGTTCGACTTCAGCCTTAGCAAGGCGTGACGTGAGAAGTATTCTACTGGGGCTCGACCGAAGGATCCTCTTTTGTTAAGAACTTATGGACATGGAAATTCTAAGACTACTTCTGTTCCCAAAGGTATTAATACCAAGACTGTTGTACATAAATCACCAAGTGGGTGTAGAACCTCTGCTAATGCTAATTTAGGGAAAGTGAGTTATGCTCAAAAAACGAATGCATGTATGAACAAAGAATGTATGTTTACAGGAGGTAATAATAGCAATGATTTGATCGAACAATTTTTAGAGGACAATGTTTACCAGAAAGGCTCATCCAGACTCTGCTACACTTTGCTGTGAAGGAAAGGTTAGTTTGCTGTTATTTTTTGTATTTCTGTATTGCCTTTCTATATTTTGAATACTGTAGTTTGTTTTCTTTATCTTGTGTTTTGCTTGCATTCTGTTCTAACAGCATATTAAAACTTCAAAAGAGACCACAGCTCTCTCTGTTCTGAGTCAGGCAGAATTTAGAACTGATTAATTAAGGACTCATTCATAAGACAGAAGAGGTCACTTAAGGTTAATCACTTGTTAACAGAGGGGGTGGAGCTAGGAACTAAAATTTCTATTTAAGGAGTAAACTAAAACATTTCAGAGCTTTACCAGAAAGGCTCATCCAGACTCTGCTACACTTTGCTGTGAAGGAAATGTTAGTTTGCTGTTATTTTTTGTATTTCTGTATTGCCTTTCTATATTTTGAATACTGTAGTTTGTTTTCTTTATCTTGTGTTTTGCTTGCATTCTGTTCTAACAGCATATTAAAACTTCAAAAGAGACCACAGCTCTCTCTGTTCTGAGTCAGGCAGAATTTAGAACTGATTAATTAAGGACTCATTCATAAGACAGAAGAGGTCACTTAAGGTTAATCACTTGTTAACAGAGGGGGTGGAGCTAGGAACTAAAATTTCTATTTAAGGAGTAAACTAAAACATTTCAGAGCTTTACCAGAAAGGCTCATCCAGACTCTGCTACACTTTGCTGTGAAGGAAAGGTTAGTTTGCTGTTATTTTTTGTATTTCTGTATTGCCTTTCTATATTTTGAATACTGTAGTTTGTTTTCTTTATCTTGTGTTTTGCTTGCATTCTGTTCTAACAGCATATTAAAACTTCAAAAGAGACCACAGCTCTCTCTGTTCTGAGTCAGGCAGAATTTTTCCCTCCCTCCCTCCCACCCATTTAAGTTGTCTTGTTAAATACCACTGTCTTTCTAGTTGCCGCCTCTTATGTTAATCTGACCATATATCTCATTTCTCTCTACTTTCACTGGCTTATGTGAGTAATCCCAGAACCATCACTTTTGAAATCCCACCTTCAATTATTTAAATTTATTGGCCATCCTACAGTATTTCATAGCACCAAAATACAAAAGTAACCACCTTTCAGTCCATCTTACTGTTTTAAAAATAGTAACTCTCCACTAAACCTTAACTTTTAAACAGGTAAAACTCAAGTTACCTACTTTCATATCTAACTTCTCTAGTGCACACTGCAGAGTGCATTCTTTTCAATCTTACCTTTAAGCATCCCTGTTACTAGCACTTTCTCTAATACCTAAAAGATCATCTCTACTTGACTCCAAGTAGACTTTTCTCTATCTGTTAAACCTAGCACTTGCTCCTACAGTACTTAGTACCTTGATACGGCACTCTTATAGATAGCACCCCAAAAGGCAAACCCCATTTCTCGGTCACCCACGTCCCCGAATCTCTTTTAAAGTTTTTTTGTCCAGTCCTTCTAGCATGTCGAGGGATCAGTTGCTAGTGTCCTCTCCTGCTCAGCTGGTGAACCTGGGAATATTGAGGCAATGTTACAATTGCCTCATGTACACAGACAACCCTCTCCTCCTCCCACAAAACACAAATACATGCGAGAGATACAACTATACGGCCAAACTGGAGGCTGAGCTCTCTCAACATAGGACTGACAAGACCAGTCAGGAGGAGAAGGTTACCACACACACTATAGACCCAGTCTCACATAGTACCATCACAACCTCAAATCATACACATAAACACACAAAGACATACTCGGCTCTGATCAAAAATCTACCAAAACAGCAGAGGCCACCAAAGCAGACACCCAAACAACCACCACCTCAGAACACAACACCTGCAACACATAGACGTCACAGTCAGAGTGTCAAACAGTCACAGCCCTTAAGGCCAAACACAATGCCAGACACACTAGTCATTGGTGACTCCATAGTCAGACACACTGACGTCCGCTCACCAGACTGAGTAAGGAGAAGGTCACAGTAAGCTGCCTGTCGGGCGCTAGAATCCGCCACATAACGCAAGCACTCAGGTCTCTCAACAGCAGGTACAAATACGACTCAGTCATTGTCCACGCTGGTGTAAACGACCTGAGACGTACCTCCTTGGACTACATGAAAAGAGACATTGAGGAGCTCTCTGATTATGTAGCCCAGGCAGGTATGACCCTGACCTTGAGCAGTATCCTACCTTCACCAAGAATGATGCCACAATACAGAGATAAGATGATCAGCTTTAACAATTGGCTTAAACTCTGGTGTCATTCAAAGGGGATCCAATGTCTGTCTGCCTGGGATGACATGCTGGACAAGCCACGCTGCCGCAAGGGACGGCTTGCACCTGTCACCCTGGGATTCCGGATATTGGCAAAGGCTCTTGCCACCCCATAGTGCCTTTTTAGGCAAGGCTCAAATTCTAAACCTACCACCCTAGAACACAAAAAGGAAAAAACTAAGGGTAATGCTGCTCAATGCCAGAAGTCTAAATCTCAAAATGCACGCACTCGAGGCCCTTCTCAGTATGGAGAACATCGATGTCTGTGCAGTGACAGAAACCTGGTTCAAGGCTCCTGAGAGCACCCCAGCACTATCAGGTTTTACCTCTTATCATGCTCGGCCCCAAAATCCGGACAATACCAAGAAAGGAGGTGGGGTATCCATATTCATCAAAGACACCCACACCTCAAGACTGGTGGCAACGCACGATGCATCGGAGACCATCCAGGTGCAATTAACCATAGGCAAGACTGCTCTACAAATTGTAGCATGTTACAGGCCACCCTCACAAACTCAGGAACCTCACATGGCCTTCCTGAAAACACTAGAGGGATAAATGTATCACCAAACACCATCATACTAGGTGACTTCAATTACCCTAATATAGACTGGGAACACTACTCAAGCCCAAACACCCTAGCCCAAAAGTTCCTGGAATTCATAAACTCAAATGCCATGGAACAACTAGTCACCATCCCCACAAGAGGAGAAAACATACTTGATCTCATTATCACGAACATGGGAGCACAATGTTCAACACCGAAGTATACCCTCACTGGTGAGATCAGATCACAAACTAATCTCGCTGGAGGTCCTCATCCCACCCCACCTGAAATAAAAAGACCACAGTAAAGAACTTCTCAAAGCCGACTTCACACTTCTAAAGACTAGTGTGGTCTCCTTTAAGGCCCCCGAGCCGGCAGAAAACAGTACTCAAGCCGCTGAATCACTTACAAATGCCTTCTACCAGCACCTGCAGGACTGCCTGGATAAGGCAATCCCAAGCAAAACAAAGACTCTTTGTACAAAGGCAAGCGTCCAGTCTGGTGGACCCCAGCCATAAACAAACTCTACAACAAAAGGAGGAAGCTACTACAACATAGAGCAAAATCCTTAAAAGGTAAGACACCCTTGATCACTATAAGTGAAAAACTAAGAGCTCTCATAAAATCATCCAAAGCAAATTTTGAGAGAAAAATAGCTAAAGACTCAAAAGACAATCATAAGGCCTTCTTTAGCTATGTTAGAAACCTGGGAGGAAACTCCCAGATATGCTCAGAACTAGTTCAAAATGATGTGAAGATTACTGATCCTACAGACATTGCCAACATACTGGCTGACAGGTTCAGGGCAAACTCCCCAAAGGAGAGATATCTATATCAGCGATTGCAGCCCCCAAACATCTCCAATGCCCAAGTGAGAACTGCTCTCTCCAAAGCAAAAAACACAGCATCCATGGGACCTGATGGTGTCCCCGGCTGTGTGCTCCACGAACTCAATGAGGAATTAAACCCACAGCTAGGACAGCTGTTTAATCATAGTCTTACCTCTGGATACGTACCCAGGGGGTGGCGCACTGCAACTGTGGTCCCACTTCACAAAGGCGGTGCCTCCACCGACCCTGGAAATTACCGCCCATTAGCTTGACAAGCCTTATCTGCAAAGCCATGGAGAGGATCATAATGGACCTCATAAATAAAGACATAGGGAATTTGCAGACTTTGGATCCATCCCAGTTTGGCTTTGTCAAAGGCAGATCATGCCTTCTAAACTTGGTTGACTTTTTCGAAACAGTCACCAAAGCCATTGATGAGGGAAA
Organism: Protopterus annectens; assembly: GCF_019279795.1. Taxonomy (NCBI): domain Eukaryota; kingdom Metazoa; phylum Chordata; order Ceratodontiformes; family Protopteridae; genus Protopterus; species Protopterus annectens. The sequence goes on along the minus strand of NC_056743.1, from coordinate 1,805,940,536 downwards.
GGCAGTCCATACAGCCTACCTCGATCTGGCGAAGGCCTTTCATTCAATACCCCACTCGGGTATCATTGAAAAACTCATCAGCTTAAATGTTAACCCATACATCACAAGATGGGTTGCAAACTGGCTGAGTGACAGAACCCACAGGGTCAGAGTTGCTGGCACCATGTCAGACTCAAAGCCTGTCACAAGTGGTGTACCACAGGGCTCAGTCCTGGGCCCACTCTTGTTTGGCATCTACTTTTCCGGTACAAGCAAACACAGGAGGGTTATGGCTGACAAAGTTTGCAGATGACTGCAAACTCGGCGCCATAGTAGAAAACACATCTGACACAGATATCCTTCAGAAGGGTCTCACAGAAACGGATAACTGGTGCCAGAGCCATGGCCTAAAGTTAAATGCCAAAAATGCATAGTCATACCCTTCGGAAAAACAAGGTTACCCCTAGCTACCAAATAGGTGGCAATCCACTGAGCACAGAAGAAGTTATCAAGGACCTGGGGACCCAGGTTGATAGTAGTCTGTCATTCGACACCCATGTAGCTAAAGTAGTTAGGAAGACCTTCTACATTGCCCACCTTATCATGAAGGGATTCTCATCTAGATCAAGGGAGGTCATAGTCTCCCTATACTCATCACTCATCAGACCAATGATTGAGTACAATGCCCCATTCGGAATGTATCTGACCCGACACTTGCAGCAGCTGGAGGCCACAAAGTTCCTCACCAAAAGGATAAAGGGTCTCAAACATCTGTCCTATGCTGCCCGACTGAAAGAACTCCAGCTCTATTCAGTCGCCACCGCTTGCTCAGAGGTGACCTTTGCCTAACATAAAAAAAATGGG
>NC_056743.1:1805906699-1805939193 GCF_019279795.1 Protopterus annectens | reverse complement strand
AAATTAAATTAGTTGGTAAAATGTTCAAAATGAAATGGTGAATATAATAACCACAAAACACCACCTGTGTACTAAAAGAATGTACCAAGAACATGGTAACAGTGAATCAAATTCACCTAGCTTTACTGTATTGGTTACAGCTGTTCACAGGTTTATCGTAGGGATCATAATAGCATAGGTCAGAGCAGACGAAATGCAGTTTCATAAGTGGATTCTCCACAAACTGAACTGGTGCTCTTCGGGCTCAATACTCTAGCATTATTCCATCAAATCAAGCTCCTTCCATTCCTAGACACTCTTCAGCCCACTGCCTGCTTTCTGTCTTCATTTTTTTTTTGTTTTGGTCAAAGCAGAGGTAAGGATCATGTTTAGTCTTAGTTCCTCTCTGCCCATTTCTGCATTTCTCCAATTCCCTTCACTTCTCCTTCAAGGTGGATGGTTGTCTAAAATCCCAGTCCCTCATCCACAGCTTTTAACATGAGCCATCCTACTACAGTGCTCCTTAAAAATGTTACTGCTCACCACATAAATACTTACCCTCCGTCTTCTGCACTCCTTTCACCATTATATACAAGTAGGTGTGCATATACAGGTAACCATTTGATATTCCACGGTGCGTAACAGAGCCCAAGAATACACAATCTGAATGACAGAGCTTGAGATAGTTCTTTGACAGATTATCTCCTTTTCTCAACTGGTCATCTTGGAGTTTGCATACAAGTTTAGGGGGCTTGCACCATGTCAGATGGTGCATGGGGAAATTGCCCCCCCCCAAAAAACAACAACCATCTTAAAAAGGATAAGTGTGCAACATTCACTGTACTCCTATATTTTCATACGCGTTTCAAGTCTTGCAGTTAAAAGAGGGATACACATTTTATTTTGAATTGGTTCACTACGGTAGAGAACAGATTCCAATGGACCCATTTCAGTCTCAGCCCAGGGAAAACGCAACAGTTAGATCACATTAATACAGAGCAAATGAAATTGTAATACACATATACAAAGTGAAAATCACTGTTAGCTTGAAGGAATAAAGGCAATAGATACATGACATTATGTGCACAGTGAGTGGAGAAGAAAAAAAATATAAATGCATTACATAGAGAATGAGTTGGCATGCTCAAAGAATCACTATCAAAATACTGAAGGGAATGAAGAGGTTAAGTTGTATGACCAGAGAAATAGTTGCATTTTCCTAGAGTCTTAACATGTGTTTTTACTTGTGAACAAAAATGGGATAACAGGAGTGACCTTTAAGAAATGAAGGGAGAAATTCTCAGTTTGGGACCAAGGACTGAAAAAGCAAGATCTGCATAGCGCACACACCAAAGCAGAAAAATCTCCATAACAAGTGTTTTTTTTTTTTTGCAAGGGGAGCACTCCTATACCCTCGGAGACTGTACTATAGTAGGGAAATGGTATATTTACAATTACTGCTTTATTCCCATCACATACAGGAAACAGTCAACATGCATGGCAACTTTCAATCGTGTCCACAGTCACTTAAATGACACTCGTATGCAAGAAAGCACGGATCTAGTTCAGATCTAATTTTTAAAAAGTCGATATTCATAAGGTTGAGACCATACGACTGACATTTTAAAAAGTTGAAAATGCAGAAACTTGACGAGCTGTTTTTGCAGGGGGGCAAGCTTCCCTGCAATCTTAACCCCCTTGCTAACATAACTTGGAGATCGCACTTGTGTGGAAAAGGGCATATTCCTTTATCCCAACTGTACCACAACCTCAGTACAAACAGTTATACTTTTTAAAATGACAATCATATGGTCTCAACCATATGAATTTCAATATTTTAAAACAATTCGATCATCTGAATGAGACCCAAACAATCGTGTTTGTGTGTAGGTACACATGTATGGAAACAATTCACACAAAACTTCCCCCTCACTATTCGCTACTAGCTTCCAGATCTTATTTCACACACTACCACCCCCATCTTCTGCTCAAGCCATAACTTTCTACTCCCTTTCTGCCTAGACATCTGAAGTTAATCAATATTGACATTTTCTGATCACCTGCTAAATCCAATTTAAGATTGTGGGGCGGCAGGATCTTATCCTGGTTCTCAAGTGGCACAAGACCCAAACTAGTCTCAGACAGGGTGCAAGCCTATCATAAAATATGTATACAACCATACACTCATGAATGCCTATGAGCAATTTGGAGGACTGCCAATTCACTTCCAGTATGTCTTTGGGATCACGGTGGAAACATCAGCATCTGGCAGAAACCTATGCAGACAGGGAAAAAAAAAAGAGGAAACTCTGTACAGAGGGCACTCCAGTAAAAGAACCAAAACTGAGAATGCAGTAACAGTAACTCATTGTGCCACCCATCTCTCACATTTATTCTTCCCCACTTGCAAGATGAAGCCTACAAAATTCACTTCTCACTCTAAGCTCATTTAGAAGCTTTTTATATTCCTTCAATCTTTGCACTTGAATGCCAATATGCTAGGGCTACCAAAAAGGGTTCCCCTATTGCCCATTCTTCTAGTCTCATGGCTAACAACTCCGACCTTCTCATTAAGGAGACAAATGCTGAAAACAAAGACACTACAACAGAAACTTCCTTACGCAATCTGAAGAGCCCGGGTGCCAAGGACTCTTGCCCTTTCATACTTTGTCATGTAACATGTGGTAATCCGTTTTTGATTTGCTTGCATGCCTTCTCCTGCTGGCAGAATTTCAACATGTTCCTGATCCTGAAAAAAAAAAAAGTAAACACATTTAAAAATCTTAATACAACAGTAACATATCATTGCAACTCTAACGCTACTGCTTACTATTAACTACTCATACAAACAATGGCTCATCCTATTTCTACTTAAAAAAAAAGACAGTCTTTTCATAGTTTTTAAAGCTAAAATGAACTAAAAAACTTCACACAATATGAACATGCATTTATCAAGAACCAGAACATCTCTCAACTTTTCTCACTACTCTGCTACAGTTTTGACTTTTTTACCTTCTTATCATTAGATATAACCCAGTTGTTAAACATTAGTAGGCCAAGAAACCAAAGAATGGAACCAAAATGATAAGTTTTAATGTATAAACAACCTTTTACATTAAAAAAGAAAAAAAATTATGAAGTTAGTACTACAGTAGCAGAAATCTTCACCTTCCTATAAACCATCTGTTCATAAGATTGTGATACATGCCATTGCATCCCATTAATACAACATAAAAATTGGCTTGGAGAATCAGCAGTCCCCAGCAAGACACCAAATGTTCCCAAGGGGATATTAACGTAAGGGAGAAAGTACAGTTTTGTACCTACCATAAATGTAGATGTTAGAGTGTAGACACTGCTGCAGTCATTACACTTGGGTTATCCTGCCGTCAGGCGGTCCCGCAGTCGGCCAGAGTTCCAAAGTCTTGGTCCGGCATCAGTTGCTGTCGCCTCCTCCCTGATGTCAGCGCGACAGGGGTATACAAGATGCAGCAGACGCCATTTTCAGTTTTTCTTGCCCCAGATGTCAGGTGCCTCTAAATATGTAGAGAATTCCAATTGCTAATAAAACCTACATAAGAAAAGCAAAGAACAACTTACAGCTACCAGCAAATACTCCCCATAGGTAGTAAGGGTGGAAGACAGGTACGTACCAGCCAGTAAGAGGGGAAGGAGGGAGGGTAACCTGGACTGCAGCAGTGTCTACACTCGAACATCTACATTTATGGTAGGTACAAAACTGTACTATGTTCATCGTGTTACACTGCTGCAGTCATTACACTTGGGTAGAATCCCAAAGCTGAGGAAGGGTGGCTGGTCCTATAAGGCATTAGGGGTGGCTATAAAGCCCTGCAGCACTGCAGTGGCGAAGCCAGCTCTGGATTTAGAGTATAGAGGCAGATGGTAATGCTTGGTGAAGGTGTGTACAGAACTCCAAGTTGCTGCTTCCAAAGGTACTCCCCCCTGAGGTAGGCAGTTGAAGTGGCTGTTGCCCTGGTGGATTGAGATCTAATGCTGCTAGGTAAAAGTTTTCCATGGTATGTGTAGCAGATACCATGTCCTATCCACTTTGAAGTAGTCTGTTTTGAAAGAGCTTTTCCCTGTGCTCCTGCACAGTTTGGTTTAGAGCCACACTGGATACCACCTTTGGCATAAAAGTAGGGTTAGTTCATAAAGACACCCTGTCCTGGTGGAAAATGAGGAAAGGTTCCACTGCCATTAGTGCCTGCAATTCTGAAACTCTTCGTGCTGATGTTCTTGCCAGGAGCAGAGCAGTTTTCCAAGAGATGTATTTTAATTCTGCTGTGTTGGCTGGCTCAAAAGGAGGTAAAGTTAGCTTCTCCAAAACAAAGTTGAGGTCCCAAGTTGGAGTTGGTGCTCTACGGGGCGGTCTTACGTTTTTAGCCCCTCTGAGGTACTGCTTTAACAGAGGATTAGAGAAAATTGGTGGATCCGTGTTGTAATTAGCAGAGATGGCAGAGGCGTGGATCTTGATGGATGAGGAGAGTCCTTTGTCCAGCATCTCAGTTAAGTATTGTAGTATCTGAGGAATGTTTGGGACAAGAGGGTCAAGGCTGTGAGCTTGGTTCCAGGCACAGAATCTCTTCCATTTATCCGAATAGGCTTTCCTGGTACTAGGTCTTCTGGCCTCCAGAATGACATCCATAACAGCTTTGGAGAGAGGCACTGCTTGCTTGACTAAGGAATCTTCCATGCAGCTAGGTTTAAAGGTCTTTAGCTGGCTGTGTAGTATTTGTTTGTTGTGCTGAGTCAGCAGATGTGGGATTTGAGGCAAAATCCAGGGTGGTTCTTGCGCTAAAGCTCCTTAAGATTGGGTACCAGTGCTGCCGTGGCCAGTCTGGTGCAATCAGGACCATCTTTGGCTCTTCCTGCCTGGCTTTTATGAGTACCTTTGGCAGGAGAGATAGTGGTGGGAAAGCGTATACTTGTAGGTTCTCCCAGCTGAATGAGAGGGCATCCACTTTCAATGCTTGTGGAGGGTAACTCCTTGTGCAGAATTTTTGTAGCTGGCAGTTTATTTGGGATGCAAACAGATCTATGTCCGGGCTCCACCATTTCTGTGTTATCATTCTGAATATTTGTGGATTCAACTCCCATTTGTGGGGATCCATGATGTTCCTGCTTAAGTAGTCTGTCTGCCAGTGCGTTTCTCTCCTGGCAGGAATTGTGCTTGCAGATGAACTTGAAGGTTTTTAGCCGTGTTCGATAAGGTCATAGCTTGTCTGCATAGGGGGTAGGAGTGAGTGCCCCCTTGTTTGTTTATGTACCACATAACTGTGGTGTTGTCTGTCTTTAGTAGTAGTTGTCCTGGATGCAGCAGGCCCTTGAAAGCTATAAGCGCATTTTGTCCAGCTAGCATCTCTTTTTGATTGATGTGAAGATGCCTTTGTTCTGCGGTCCACGTGCCCTGAATACATTTGCCTGCCATGTGTGCTCCCCAGGCGTAATCTGATGCATCTGTTGTCAGTGTTTGCCTGGCTGTGGGTTGTGTAAAAGGCTGTCCCTTGTTGAGGTGACAAGCTTGAGCCCACCATTGAAACTCCTGTTGAAGGCAAGGAATTGGTGGTAAAACTGTTTCCAAACTTTGACAGTGTTGAGACCATACATTCTTTAGGTACCATTGTAGTTTCCTCATATGCAATCTGGCATATGGAATTAGTAGTATGCAGGATGTCATGTAACCCAAGGCCTGCAGAATTTTTCTTGCTGGGAGCTGGGTCTTTGTTGCCATCAATTGAAAGTATTGAGTCAGTTGTCCTCGTTTGTCTGGCGTAAGATAAGCCATCTGGGCTATTGTGTTCAAGCTGGCACCCAGGAATATAATCTCTTGAGGGCACTAGTTTTGATTTCTTTTCGTTTACTGTGTACCCCAGGCAACCTAATAAGTTTTTTACAAACGCCAGATGCTTTAGAAGAATGCCCTTGCTCTCTGCTTGAATCAGGCAGTCGTCCAGGTATGGATAAGTTTGAATTCCTTTCTGTCTGAAAAATGCAATTACTGGTGCCAGGCACTTTGCGAAGACCCTGGGCGCAGTAGATAAGCCAAAGGGCAGTGCAGAGAATTGGTAGCGCATTGAACCAGCTATGAATCTGGGGTATCTTCTGCAGTTTTGTCTGATAGGGACATGCAGGTATGCCTCTTTGGGGTCAAAAGTCATAGTTTCATAGTATAGTACTAGGCTATCTGCCCTGGGGCATTTGTAAGCCTAGCCATAGTGATGTGGCTTTTGCCACCCCATGAAATGGTACAAAAATGTACAGAATAAATCTAGAATACTGTGCCTCTGTCTAGTAGTGACACAATGAAGGTCCCCTTATATAACAGAATTAGTTTACTGTGCCCCTGTCTAGCAGTGACACAGATGTGACCCCTGGGGTAAACTTACGATCTCCCATCCACTCATCAAGATTTCTCTTGAAGAGAGTCAGTGAGGGGCTCTGCCTAATACGAACTGGGATCCTGTTCCAAAGCATGGGAAGCCTCTGGGTTATGAATCTATCCCTCCAGCATGTCCTATTCATACTTGTGCCGAGGTTTAAGTCTTTAGCTCTCGTGGTCCTGATGGATTTGGATTTTTTGAGGTGGAGCATATCCATCAGATCCTGATTGGACATGGCCTTGTCCGTCAGGCAGAGATCACCTCTGAGCAGGCGGTATGCTACTGAATAGAGCTGAAGTTTCTTTAGTCTGGCAGAATAAGACATATGTTGGAGACCCTTTATCTTTTTGGTGAGGTACTTTTGTGGTCTCTCCAGCTGTTGCAAATGCCGGGTGAGGTACATACCAAATGGGGCATTGTACTCAATCATGGGTCTGATGAGGGAAGAATATAGGGGTACAATGACATCCTTGGATCTGGATGTGAATCCCTTCATGATGAGGTGTGCAAGGTAGAATGTTTTTCTAACCACTTTGGCAACGTGGGTGTCAAATGAGAGGTCGCTGTCTACTTGGGTCCCTAGGTCTCATTACTTTTTCCGTACTCAGTGGGTTGCTGTCTATGTGATAATTTGTGGGTACTTTGTTTTTTCTAAAAGGGATGACTATACATTTTTTGGCATTTAGTTTAAGGCCGTGACTACGGCACCAGTTGTCCGTTTCAGTGAGGCCTTTTTGTAGGATGTGTGCGTCTGCTGGTGTATCGACTATGGCGCCTAGTTTGCAGTCATCTGCGAACTTTGTCAGCCACAGCCCTCCCATGTTTGCTTTAACATCTGAGAAATAAATGCCAAACAAGAGGGGTCCCAGGACAGATCCCTGTGGGACACCACTTGTGACTTGCTTGGAGTCTGACATTGCTCCAGCGATTTTAACTTTATGGGTTCTGTCCTTTAGCCAGTTTGCAACCCATCTAGTGACATAAGGGTTTACTTTTAAGCTGTTTAGCTTATCTATGATGCCTGAGTGGGGTATTGTGTCGAAGGCCTTAGCCAAGTCCAGGTATGCTGTATGGACTGCTGTATGGACCTGCTTTGCCCTGATCAATGGCTCTAGTGACTGTTTCGAAAAAGTCAACCAGATTTAAAAGGCAGGATCTGCCCTTTACAAAGCCGAACTGGGTGGGGTCAAGTGTCTGTAGGTCCCCTATGTCTCTGTTTATGAGTTCCATAATGATTCTTTCCATAGCTTTGCAGACCAGGCTAGTTAAGCTTATGGGGCGGTAGTTTCCAGGGTCTGTAGAGGCACCCCCCTTGTGGAGTGGGACCACTGTTGCTGTACGCCAGTGTTCAGGTACATATCCCGAAGTAAAGCTAAGGTTAAATAGCATTTTTATGTGTGGGTTTAGCTCCTCTTGAAGTTCACGTAACACGCACCCCGGGATACCATCAGGTCCCATTGATGCTGTGTTTTTTGCTTTGTTTAGAGTGGTTCTCACTTGGACATCTGAGATGACAGGGAGATTACATTCAGCTGGGATAAGTATTTCTTCTTTTGGGGGTGAAGGAGGGGAGAAATTTGCACTGAACCTGTCAGCCAGAATGTTAGCAATATCTGTGGGTTGTGTATTTTTTGTTGTTGTGAACCAACTCTGAGCATATCTGAGGGTTTCCGCCCAGGTTTTTAACATAGCTGAAGAAGGCTTTGTGGTTATCTTTAGTGTCCTTAGCGATTTTTCTCTCAAACTTTGCCTTGGATGTTTTTATGAGAACATAGTTTTCTGCTAATGTTGATCAGAGATGTCTTCCCTTCATGGGATTTCGCTCTGACGTGCAGTAGCTTCCTTCTTTTGTTATACAATTTCTTTATGGCTGAGGTCCACCAGACAGGATGCTTACATTTGGTGGAGAGGGACTTGGATTTGTTTGGGATTGCATGATCCATGCATTCTTGGAGATGTCCATAGAAAGCATCTGTGAAGGATTCGGCATTGTGGGATGTGGTATCCACTGGCACAGTGGGCTTAAAGGATACCATCTCAGTCTTAAGAAGAGTGAAGTCGGCTTTTGAGAAGTTTTTCACTGTGGTCTTTTGTGCTGGGGGTGGAGGTGGGATATGTATATCCAGGGTGATTGTGGTCAGATCTCACTAGTGAGGGGTATACTTCCGGTGTGGAGCATTTTGTCCCCATGTTTGTGATGATCAGGTCTAGTATATTATCTCCCCTAGTGGGAGAGGTGACTAGCTTTCTTGCCCAGCATGGGAAGAAGCTGCTGTAATGTCAACATTTTGAATTTCGGAACATCCAGGTAAGTGTTTAGAGAAGAAAGATCCAGAATGGGCCTCCAGGCTTTGTCCTTTCTGGGTACCAGAAAGAGTGGAGTAAAATCCTTGTCCTTGCTCCTGTGATGGTACCTTTTGAATAGCTCTCATATCCATGAGTGCTGTAACTTGTTTTTGAGCCTCTGCCCATTGATTTGGTGGCAGATTTGGCATTCCTTTTAACCTTGGCAGAGTATGAAAGTGGAACCTGTAACCTTGAAATACAATGTTGAGAACCCATTTGTCTTTGGTGATCATTTGCCAATTGTGGTAGAAGAGTGCCAGTTTTCCTCCCAAGGGGGCTGCCAAGAAGGATTTGTTTGGCAGCTGTAGTGGGAAGTCATTGGAGCTGCTTTTTATATGGTTGTGGCCTGTCTTCCCCTTCTTTCTGGCCTGATGCAACCCATTGTCCAGACTTGTAAGGACCTTGTGTTTGGCCTCTACCTCCTGGACGTCTGTATCTTCCCCTTTGAGGTATGTCTGTAATTGGAAAGGACCAATTCTTAGTTGGCCAGTTTCTGCTAAATCTAGGAGGCTGAACCTGTAATAAATCCTTCAGGAGGCTGAACCTGTAATAAATCCTTCACAGTTTGCATAGATTTTGCCTTATCCATTTTCTTTACCTCTTCTGCCTTAACTCCAAATAGCACATCCTGCTGCAAAGCTGCATCCAGTAATTTTGCTTTAACATGATCTGGTAACGTATGTTTTTAACCAAGCATGTCTTCTAATGACAGAGCCTGTAACTGCTGCTCTGCAGGAGGCCTCTAGAGAATCAAAACTACATTGCAAAGTATGCTTTCCCACTTGTTCAGCTGCATAAAATAAATCCTGCATTTCTTTAAAATTAGGAGGATCTGATTCTGGAAGCATTTTTTGTTTTAACTGAGACAGTAAAAATTGCTGATATTTTAGCATGTGAAACTGGCAATTTAAGGCTCGCATTGCTAAAGTTGCAGACGTATATACTTTATTTCCCCATCTATCTAATGCTCTGGAATCTCTGTCAGAGGGAACTGGATTCTTGGCTGATGAGGCCTTAACTCCTTTGGGTCCCCGAGAAATAGTTTTGGGGTCAGCAACAGGGCTTTTATACAGAAATTTATGTGAGTCAGGGACTCTGTAGTATCTGTCAGGTTTAACCGGGGCTGGAGGTAAGGAATCAGGATTTAAGCTGGATTCAGTATACACATCATCCACAATATCTAACACTGGCGAATAGCAAGGGGTCTGTGTTGAGGTAATAAAAGAAAGTCTGAGCCTTTTCTTGGATTCTGAGTAATCCTGGCCTTCCCAATGGAAATGCTCCCTCATGGTAGGTAGGGTTTCCCCAAAGGAGTACTCCTCAGGCGGGGAGGCTGATGGAATTGATTCCTCAGCATCAGAATCCTCATAAGGGGGTAGAGAGTATCCTAGGTCTGAGGATGAATCAGAAGAGATGGACACCTGGTCGGATGAGTCATAGTCTGCATCCTGTCTAGGCCTTTTATCAGGAGAGGGATGGGACCCCCTGATCAGAGTAATTAGGTCTTGGGCCATTTTGTGCATTTGTTTTTTAGGCATGGAGGCCTGTCCTGGAGAATGCTGTATTTGTTTCTTTGACTTTAAAGGAGACAGACTTAGCAGAGGGTTTAATGCTTAACTGAGTAGGTCTGAAGACACCCTCTGTAGCTGTGGGTTGCTCAGCTACTCCGGATCCCTCTGAAAGGTTAGTCTTGGTAGGCTGAAGAGCTTGTGCGTCCGAAGGCCCAGCCATCTCCACGTGGGAGTCAGAGGCAGCTTGTGGTTCTACAGAAGCGGTAGTCAGGGGCTGCGAAGGCACCTCGCTGAAAACCGGAGAACCGGTGACTGGCCTAGAAGAGGCTTAGTCAGTTTTGGGCCTCGGAGGCCTATCCTTGTCTTTACGCTTTTTGTGTATTCCGGTCATCGAAGTTCCAACGGCATGGTATAATTGAATTTTCTACCAAAATAAAGTCGGGCAAAATCAAACAGACGTTTAATAGTGCGCTTGTTAAACCTAGCACAAAACCGACAACCAGTAACGTCGTGGTCAGGGGCTAGGCATGGGATACAATAGGAATGGAAATCCTTATGAGATAAGAAATACAGTTATTAACTTTCACTGACATCGGTTCTGAGGCAAGAAAAACCCCAATGGGGTACTTTGCTTTGTAAAAGACTTTGGTTCTGGATTCGGAATGAAAATCTCGGTACACGGCCAACCGGCACTTGCGAACTGCTTTTGCTTTGGGCAAGAAAGACTGAAGAAAATGGTGTCGGCTGCATCTTCTATACCCGTGTTGCGCTGGCGACAGCAACCGACGCCGGACCAAGACTTTGGAACTCTTGCCAACTGCAGGACCGCCTGACGGCAGGATAACCCAAGTGTAATGACTGCAGCAGTGTAACACGAACATCTTGCAAAAACAAGCACCTAAGCAATTACAAAAATATCCATGCACCAGCCGCCACCACCTTTTCCTTCCTCCTTGTTAAGCAGATAACCATAGCTTAAAAAAGTACTGTTGTGTACACTTACCATAAATGTAGATGTTGAGTGTATTCAATGTTGCAGTCATTACATTTGGGTTATCTGCTTGCAGTAGCCCTCAGTCGGCCTGATTAACAAAGTCTTGGGAACTGCATCGGTTGCTGTCCCTTCTTCCATGACATCAGGGGTATAAAACATGCAGCCAACACCATTACATCAGTTTTTTCTTGCCCCAGATGTCAGTTTCCCCTCTAATTGGAAGCAAATAAATCTATAAATACAAGGATATACCTCCAACAAAAAAGCAAATACACCAAAAAGCTTTTTGAACATGAGAGTAGAGGTACAGCCAAAAGAAGAAAGGGGGCTGGAGGGTAACCAGGACTGCAACAGTGAATACACTCCAACATCTACATTTATGGTAAGTGTACACAACTGTACTATGTTCTTCATGTTTCACTGTTGCAGTCATTAGATTTGGGTAGATTCCCAAAGCTAAGGTTGGGAGGAGGAATTTAAATAGAATTAGGACCAGCTATAAGGCCCTGTAAAACTGCAGTGGCGAAGCCAGCTCTGGATTTAGAGAAAATAGGCAAATGATAATGCTTGGTGAAAGTTATGTACAGAACTCCAGGCCTGAGAAAGGCTGTAGAGGTAGATGCAGCCCTGGTTGAATGGGGTCTGATGCCCTGAGTGATAGGTTTTCCATGGTGCTTACAGCAGAAATCAATGCAGTGGCCTATCCCTTTTGAAATTGTTTGCTTTGAAATAGCTTTCCCCTCTGTCCCTGCAGCAAATGCCACCAGCAATTGTTAAGATTTCCTTTGAGGTTTAGTCCTGTCCAAATAGAATTTAAGTTGTCTGTGCACATCTGAGTGCAGAATCCGTTCCCCTTTGTTCTGTGGGTTAGGAAAGAAGGTAGGAAAATGGACTGATTAAGAGCAACACTGGATACTACCTTGGGTATGAATGAGGGATTGGTTCTGAGGGACACCCTGTCTGCATGAAAGTTGATGAAAGGCTCCACTGCCATAAGGGTCTGTAATTCAGGTACCCTTCTTGCAGAAGTGATTGCTAAAAGGAAAGTGGTTTTCCAGGAAAGGAATTTTAAATCTGCAGTAGCAGCTGGCTTGAAAGGAGGAAGAGTGAGTTTCTCCAAGACAAAGTTAAGGTCCCAAGCTGGAACAGGAGCTCTCCTGGGTGGCCTTAAATTTTTGGCCCCTCTGAGGAACTGCTGAACAGTGGGTGAGAGAAAAGGGGAGGCTCTGTGCTGTAATGAGCTGAAATGGCGGAGGCATGAACTTTGGAGGAAAAGGACAAGCCCTTACGAAGCATCTCAATCAAGTATTGTAGATTCTGAGGTAAATTGGGCACTGCTGCGCTCATCCCTTGAGATTGTTTTCAGGCACAAAATCTTTTCCATTTTGCAGCAGAAGATTTTCTAGCACTAAGCTTCCTTGCCTCAAATGATATCCATCACTGATTTACTGAGGGATGGGTAAAGGAAAGATTAGGTAATTAGCCAATCTGCTAGGTTCAGGGTTTCCAGCTGAGGGTGCAGGACCTTGTTCTCCTGCTGAGACAACAGGGAAGGGATCTGAGGCAGGTGCTATGGAGCCAAGCATGACACTGTGCAAAAGAGGGTACCCAGTGTTGGCGTGGCCAGTCTGGTGCAATTAAAATCGTCCTTGGCTTGTCCTGCTTGATCTTTAGTAGTACCTTGAAGAGTAGAGGTACAGGAAGAAAGGCATAAATGGACACGTTTTTCCAGCTGAAGGATAGAGCATCCAATTTCCAAGTTAGCTTGTGAAGAATCCTTGTACAAAATTTGTCCAAACTGATGGTTCTGGGTGGAGGCAAGCAGGTCTATATCCGAGCTCCCCCATTTGTTTGTCAACATGTTGAAAATCCTTGGTTCCAATTTCCACTCATGTGGGTCCATGAGGTTTCTGCTTAGTCTGTCTGCCAGTGTATTTAGTTTTCCTGGCAGGAACTGAGCTTGTAGCTTCACTTGGTAGCTCAAGGCCGTGTTCCACAATGCCATGGCTAGTCTGCAGAGAGGGTAAGGATGTGTACCCCCCTGCTTGTTTATGTACCACATGACAGTGGTGTTGTCCGTCTTTACCATTAGTTATCCTGGAAGACTGTAGTCCTTGAAGGCTGTCAGAGCATTCTGTACAGCTAACAATTCATTTTGATGTATGTGCAGGTGCATTTGACTTCGGTTCCATTTGCCCTGAATGCCCTTCCCTGCCAGGTGAGCCCATGCATAGTCTGATGCATCTGTTAAGGTTTGAGCGGCTGGGGGTAGTGTGAATGGTAATCCCCTGTTTTGGTGGCAGGCCTCTGCCCACCAAAGCAACTCTAGGAGTAGGCAAGGTACGACAGGAATCCTTGCTTCTAGATCCTGTGAATGTTGACACCATAGGCTTTTGAGATACCATTGCAGTTTCTTCATATGCAGCCTTGCATATGGAATTCGAAGAATGCAGGAGGCCATGAACCCCAAGGCTTGCAGTATAACTGGGTTTTTGTGGCCACTTGTTTGAAGTAGGTAGTCAAATGAATCAGTTTCTCTGGCGTGAGGAAAGGCATCTGGAAGTTGTATTCAAGCTTGCTCCCAGGTATATAATTTGTTGACAGGGTACCAGGTGTGATTTCTTTTTGTTTAGGGTGTACCCCAGACAAGGCAGTACCCTTTGAACAAAGGCCAGATGATTCAAAAGTATGTCCTGGCTTTCTGCCTGAAACAGACAATCGTCCAGGTATGGGTATATTTGAATATTTCTTTGCCTGCAAAATGCAATGACTGGAGCTAGGCACTTTAGCTTATCTACTGCGCCCAGGGTATTCATAAAGGGCAGTGCAGAGAACTGCTAGTGTATGTAGCCGGCTTTGAAGCGTAGGTATCTTCTGCAAGACTCCCTGATAAGGATGTGCTGGGTATGCTTCTTTTAAGTCTAGTGTTGCCAACCATGCATCTTTGCCTAGCACAGGAAGCAGCTGGTGAAGAGTCAGCATTTTGAATTTTGGAATCACCAGAAAGGTGTTTAGAGTAGAAAGGTCCAGGATGCCTTCACAATGTAAGATATAAACAGTTCAGCCAGCCACCCTCACTTCTAGACCTGCTACTGGTTACCCATTCACATTCTTCTAAGTGGAATAACAACTGAGCATCATTTGGTTAAGCATATGCCAACATATTCAGTGCAATTAATATCAAGACTGCACTCTCCAACACAAAAGATCTGAGCCCTTTGCTAAAGGGATGCCTCACCAAGAACAAAACCAGGTCTATTTTGCAGGGAGGATTCACATGGGGAAATGCTCAAGATGTACAACTGTCTGGATTTTTCCTCATTTCCAAAATGTTGAAAATACATGCAACTCTGGAGGTGCAAAGATACCGTCAACAATACTGAAAAAGCATTCTCCAGTAGGTTCAGAACTGTTTCAACTCACATATGATAACTGACCTCATCAGTCACACATTAGAAAATCCTGGTCTAGCAAAGTATGCAGCAGTGTCAATATTTCCTATGCAATATTGAAACAGAGACCTGTACACAGCTAATTCGCTTTCGCAACCCTTTGTAAAAGACTTCAATGTTAAATTAAGGAAATTACCAGGACTGCGTCAGGGCTGGCAACTCTGCACGTAAAAATCTACTGCCAATCATTAGCTGACTGGAGTTCCGCTGTGGCGACCCCTAACCGGGAAAAGCCGAGAGACGCAACAAAACAACCAGGACTGCATGAGGGAGTGTTCCATTTAAGTCAAAAGATCTTCAACAATCCAGGGCATTTAATATTATACAACAGCCACAAATACCAATCACAAATATTAATCCGTTCAACAGTGTAATGCACATTGATTTTAGAATCAATTTTAATCAATAAGTAGCCTTTAGAAGATAATTATCACCATGCTTCATTGAAGCTACAGAACAAGGTTCCACTTAATTCTAGTGATACCCAATTTATGGCACTTTTTTTTATAAAGGGAGGAGACGTAGATACCCAGCTTCATAGCTTGCGTTTAAAAGTCATTCAGAATATCCTGAAGCTGATGTGGACATGCAGCACAGTGCATCAGTAGCAACTGCAGTGTGGTCACTAAATGCCTGCATCAGATCGTAAAAAAAAAATAATGTTGGAACTTCAGGTTTCAAAAGCCCCAAGCAAAGTGTCAGGCAAAAGCAGCAATACAAACAAATGGAAAATGGCTCCATCACCTGCAACTCTCAGTACTGAAAAATCTGCAATGTTAAAACAGCTTCTCTAAAAAGGAGAAAAGGCTTGTTCCATTGGCAGTATGTGAAAAGTTCATGGCAAATCATTCAAAACAAAACTTTTAGTTATGTACTTACCATAACCTCGGATGTATGGGATCCATCTCGTCTACATTCATAACTGATGGGTTCGGAGCCGATCCATCGGCTCAGACTCGGCCAACTAGTATACTAGAAAGAAGTCTCTTATTGGCTGGGCTACCCTCTATCCCAGGATGCACCACACCTGCTTTCCCAGATCTTGTTTGTTCGCTTTCATACTTACATGCAAACACAGAAAAAATACCAGTTACTCCAACCAACTAAAGTTCTTCAAGAGAAGATCTCCAAATGGACCAACATTTCCACTAAATCCGAATGGAAGGGGGAAAGGAGGGTGGGTACTAATGAATGTAGGCGAGATGGATCCCATACATCCGAAGTTTAAAAGATGTAATGGGATCCTATCTCGCCTACATTCATAACTGATGGGACAGCGTCCCTAGCACCTAAATCCCGGGTGGCTCATTGGAAAACACTCCTGAGAACTGTGGAACCAAAGGAAGCCCTGCCTCGAGAAGCCACATCTATTTTGTAATGAGAAATGAAGGTGTGCGGAGAAGTCCAGGTAGCCGCAGCACAAATATCATCTATTGATAATTTGGAGTGGAATGCTACAGAAGTAGCCATTGCCCTGGTAGAATGAGCCCTGACTGGAAAGGGAAGCTCTTTGTCAGCCTGCGAATAAATGAAACAGATACAATCTTTAATCCACTTTGCTATGGAGGTTTTAGCCACTGGTTGACCCAACCTGTTTGCTGCAAAGGACACAAACAGTTGATTTGACTTCCGCGTCTGAGTAGTCCTGTTTAAATAAAAACGCAGTTGTCTATGGACATCCAACTGATGAAAGATATATTCTGCGTTATTGGAGAATTTGGGAAAAAATACAGGTAGCTCTAGGGACTGTTGAATGCAGAAAGAAGATGCTACCTTTGGTAAAAGAGGGATTTAATTTAAGGGACACTATCTTTGTGAAAAATCAAATAAGGAGGATTAGAACAAAGAGCCTGGAGCTCTGAAACCAGCTTGGCCGAAGTTATGGCCACTAAAAAAGCGGTCTTCCAAGACAGGAATTTCATATCACAGGTAGCTGCTGGTTCAAAGGGGGGGGGGGCAGTTAAGGCAGCCAAGACCATATTTAGGTCCCAAGGAGGGACAGGATGAGATATCGGGGGCCTAAGGAGCCACACTCCTTTAAGAAAAGCCTTGCAAAGCTTATTTGCCATTAATGAAGGTTCAAGAGAAACATGAAAATTAGAGATGGCCGCTAGCTGAACCTTAATCGTGGAAACTGAAGAGCCCAACTGAAAAAGAGAGGCCAGGAAATTTAAGACCTCCGGTACTGGAGCAGTAAGAGGGTCTATACCTCGTCGCTGTGCCCAAAGGGCAAACCTCTTCCATTTGCTGGAATACAGTTTGATAGTGGAAGGTTTGTGAGAAGAGGACAAAATGTGGATAACCTCCGGAGAGAGGGAACTGTCCCTGACTAAGGATGGAAGTGGAGTAACCAAGCAGCCAACCTCAAGGACCTGAGAGAAGGGTGAGACTGTCCTGACTGATGAGTCAACAGGTCTTGCACCGGGTCCAGAAACCATGGACCTTCCACCGCATACCTCCGAAGGAAGGGGAACCAAACCTGACGAGGCCAGCGCGGGGCAATCAAAATCATGTCGCTCTCCAGGTGAATTGCCTTCTGTATCACCCTCGGCAGGAGGGGAACTGGAGGGAAGGCATAAAGGAGACCGGGGGGCCAAATGTGGGTTAGAGCATCCCTGGGAATCTGTCCCTGAGAGGGAGTCAGAGTGAAGAACTCTCTGCACTTCGCATTGTGGGGGCTGGCAAAATCGCAGCAAGGGAGACCCCATTTGGCGAAGATTTTCGCAGCCACTCTTTGGTTGAGGGACCACTCGTGGGGTAACAGGATAGTCCTGCTTAGTCTGTCCGCAATCACATTGGATTTCCCTGGGATGTGCGTTGCCATTAGGAAGCGGTTGGTAGCTACCGCCCAGTGCCAAAGTCTCATGGCTTCTCTGCACAGTGGGTACGACCTGGTCCCGCCTTGCTTGTTTATATACCAAACTACCGACATGTTGTCGGATAGGATAGCAATCACAACTTGCGGGAGAGCGTGATGGAGAGCTTGTAGTACCAGTAGCACCGCTCTCATTTCCAGGATATTGATGTGTAAATGCGCTTCCTGGGGTTGCCATGTGACTTGGACAGACCTGTCCAGATAATGACCCCCCCCACCCTACCTGGGAGGCGTCCGTGGTCACAGTGGCAACGGGGGAATGAAGGATAAAAGGTCGCCCCTGGTCGAGATTGGATCGGAAGAGCCACCAACGCAGATCTAGACGGCAACTTTCCGTAATCATAACCAAGTGGTTCAAGGGAAGTTCCTGATAGGACCATTGAACCGAAAGTAGCCATTGCAGCACTCGCATGTGCAGTCTGGCTAAGGGGACTAGGAGAATAGTTGATGCCATCGACCCCAATACCTGCAGAATCAGATTGGCCGGAGCTCTTGATAGGGGGAGGCAGGATCGAACTTGATTCTGCAAAACCTGAATCCTTTCTGCCGGTAAGAAGGCGTGCATCCTTCTTGTGTCTAACTCTGCGCCTATAAAGGTTATACGCTGAGATGGCTGTAGCACAGATTTTTGCCAGTTGAAAGTGATTCCTAGGAAACGGCCCAAGCTGACTGTGGCCATGAGCGACTGAACTAGTAGATGCTTCGAGGTGGCAGTAAGGAGCCAGTCGTCTAGATATGGAAACACTTGGAATCCTAGACTTCTCAGGTGAGCAGTCACCACTGCCAGACACTTGGTGAACACCCTGGGGGCTGTGGTGAGACCAAAGGGCAGTGCTCGAAACTGGAAATGACCGTCTCCCAGGTGGAAGCGTAAATGACTCCTGGACTCTTGACTTATCAGAATGTGATAGTAAGCGTCCTTGAGATCTATGGAGCACATCCAGACATCCTTCTCCAATAGTGGGAGAATGGACTGAAGAGTGACCATTCGGAATTTGGACTTTTCCACAAAGCGATTCAATGAACTGAGGTCCAAAATGGGCCTGAAGTCCCCTGTCTTTTTTGGCACCAAAAATAGTCTTGAGTAAGTTCCTGATCCGATCTGGTCGGCGGGGACAGGCTGGATGACTCCTTTTTCTAGCAGCTTTGAAACCTCTATTGCTGCTTGATCCCGCTGACTGGGTGGCACGTCCGGGATTTCCCTGAAGGGAAGGGGGGGCTTGATGAAGGGAATGAGGTAGCCTCCGGTAATAATCCGGAGCACCCACTGGTCGCTGGTAATAGTTTCCCAAGCCTGTGGGTGTTCCGCAAAACGACCCCCGACTGACTCCGGAGCTGCACAGTCGGGCACCAACTCAGGGACGGTGAGCGTAGGAGGAGCCACGAAAGGAAACGCGGTCTCCAGAGTTACGGGGGCCTCTGCCGCCTCTGGGACGGCGTCTTCCCGAATCCCCCCCCCCCCCGCCTCTAGAAGGGGGATCACTGGGTGGAGTAGGGAAAGACCTCTTGAGTTTTCCTGAACCACATTTTCCTTCCTCTCTGGGCCTTGGGGTAAGGCCTAGAGGGAGCGGAAAAACGGGCCCCAACGGCAGTCAAAGTCTTGCCCTCCTGCTCGCACCGAGTCAGTGTGTCCTTCACCTTGGGTCCAAACAAAGAGGACCCTTCAAAAGGGGCGTCGGCGAAGGAAGACTTGAAGGCCTCCGCAAAGGTACACAAGCGTAACCAGGTGTGTCACCTAAGGGCCACGCCTGTTCCCGCTGCTCTACTCGCCCCCTCGGCCGCATACGAGATGAGCCTCATGGACGAGTTCACAATGGATAAGGTAGGCATCTGGGCGCCAACAGTGTGGGCTAACGCCTCAGGTAGATTACCTGTGAGGGACTCACCTAGCTCTTTAAGAAGGTCCCTTTGGAGCCTAGTAAAATGACACAGGTAATTCAGCGTCCGTAAGGTAAAGGCCGCTGAAGAAAGGGTACGCTTCCCGTACCTATCCATGCTCCTAGAATCCTTATTAGGAGGGTGGATAGACGTTGAAGCCTCTGCCACGTCCTGCTGTGTGGCAGATGCCACCACCATCGCATCTACAGGAACTCCTTTCGTTAAAAATTCCTTTTTAGGGGGGGCTGACAGGAATTTGTTGGGTCTTGCAGGCACCGGTTCCACAGAGTCAGGGTGCTCCCAAGCCCTTCGAGAAATTAAATCAAGTAACTCATCGAAGGGCGGAGACACACAGGAGGCGGAGGGCTGGGCCCCGAAGGCCTTGAGGAAGACTGACTCCTCAGCGGAAGGGGTTTTGGCCTGCCAATCTCCTCTCTGTCTCAGAATCTCAACGATATCCGTGAAAGAGACATCATCCGAAGATGATTTTGGGGACCCCTCCGCATCGAGGTCAGTGTCAGATGTGACAGAGTCTACGTGCTTCCTCTTGCACAATTTTTTCTGTGGAGGCTCATCCGAAGCGGTTTCGGAAGGACCCCCCCGGAAGAAGGGAACCCCCCACGGGGGTATCCTCAGGCCCTGGGACCCCACTGTCATGGGACTGCAGTACGCCACAGAGGCACCAGTCTCTAGGTCTAGGGACGGTGAGATGGAGACTTGCTGAGCCGGCAAGGACATGGCCAGTGCGCTCCTCATGGCCTCAAAGGCAGGACCTCCAGACTCCATGGAGGTCACTGGCAGACAGACCACAACGGCACTAGGAATCCCCGCAGCCGATGCTCCGAGGGGAAGACTAGGCACCGAGGCACCTAACTCCAAGATGTTCCCCTCGGCCCCGGCTGAGGAAGTCCCGGTACCGAACCCCGAACCCGAGGACAGGGTAGGAACAATGGTTGGAACCGATAAACTCCGAAGGGGTCTCGGTTCCGACTGTACGGCTCCGCCTTGCTCCACCATCACTGACTCCAACGGCTCCGAGGGAGTTGGAGGAGGAATCGAAGGCTTCGAGGGGGGGGGATTGGCTCCGGGGCCGAATGGGCTGGAGCAGAGACCATTTTTGCAAAAACCGGAGACTGGAAAAGCCTCTGAATAACTCTATCCAAATCCGAATCAGATAATTTGGAGGATCTAGAGGAAATAGAAGGAGGCCGAGACGGCTTCTCTCGGCTCCGACAAGGTAGGGGACCGGCTCCGAAAGGGCTCCAACACTATCGGCGCCGGCTCCGACACAGTATGAATAAGGATCGGCGCCGGCTCCGACACAGTATGAATAAGGATCGGCGCCGAAGGAGCTTTCGGAGCAGAGGGGGAAGAGTCTGAGCTGCACACCTCCATCGGCTCCGAGACCAATGGAACAGAGGGAGATTATTCGTCTCTCGATGCTCCAACCTGCGGCTCCAAAACTAATGGAGCCGAGGAAGGAGGCATCGAGGCAGACCCTTCGACCCTCGGCTCCGAAGTCAGTGGAGCCGAGGAAGAAGAGGTAGACTTATGCTTCTTAGTAGTCGGCTCAGACGGACTGGTCGGAGCGGACGACCTTTTCTTTTTAGAAGTAGAAGCAGGAGATGAAGCCAAAGCTTCCTCAAAGGAGGGCTTAAGGCCCTTCAGAATTAATTTATTTTTACGTTCTTGAAGAACCCTAGCGGAAAAGGCATGACACACTCTACATGTCTCTTGCAAATGCTTTGGCCCTAAACAATACACGCAAATGGCATGACTATCCGTGATAGACATTTTATAATTGCACCTAGTGCACTTTTTAAACCCAGATTTCTGCTCTTTAGACATTTTAGTGAACAATCTAACTGCCACACAAAACACAGTACTGACCAAAAACTGTTAGAGCGCGAGAAAAGGGCGCGAGCCCTCCGAAGACCAGGTTTACCTCACAGGGGAACAACAACAAGGAAACACAACGGGCAAAAGCCCTCTAACTTAAACGGGCTTTACCCGGAGAAGAAAAGGAGAAAAAAAATAGATAACACACTCACTCCACTAAGAAGGGCAAAGGCCCTCTAACTTAAACGGGCCTTGCCCGAAACACCAACAGATACAAAAACTGCCAATAACACTCAACAATACACAGAATAGCTGTTAAAACAGCTGTTGATTGAATTTATGAAGAAAGCC
This sequence comes from Protopterus annectens, assembly GCF_019279795.1. Lineage (NCBI taxonomy): Eukaryota > Metazoa > Chordata > Ceratodontiformes > Protopteridae > Protopterus > Protopterus annectens. The sequence goes on along the minus strand of NC_056743.1, from coordinate 1,805,917,567 downwards.
CAGGTCAAAGGACCAGAAAAAAAATATGAAAAATACACTTGGCTCCAGCCAAGTCGAGACCACGTCTAGCTTGTAAAGCGGCAAACGAGATCTGGGGAAGCAGGTGTGGTGCATCCTGGGATAGAGGGTAGCCCAGCCAATAAGAGACTTCGTTCTAGTATACTAGTTGGCCGAGTCGGAGCCGATGGATCGGCTCCGAACCCATCAGTTATGAATGTAGGCGAGATAGGATCCCATTACATCCATCTGTTAAATTCAAGAAATCTGTGTCAGATCATCAGCACTTCCGGGCTCTATGACTACTGTTAAGCACACACCACGTAGTCTTTTGATGCAAAATCCCATACTAAGATGACCCAAAACAAATGAGCCTAAATGGTATCAGCACTTTCTTATTCAGGTACAAACCTTAAGACTGAGAAAAGTAAAATTGCACAATGCTACTTCAAAAGAAAAAAGGGAAACAGCCTCATCCACTACCCACCAGAAAGGTTCCAGAAATCAAGCCATCTTGCATTACCATCTTATCTGTATGGGAAAACATTGACCTTCTTATGAGGAATGGCTTCTAACAATGTCATTATTTTTGTGGCTACACTTCACTTCTACAAGATGTCAAGTTATTGCCATAAACCAGAGCACAACAGTATTACTAGTGACTAGCAGAATATGTGTACCCTCCATCAGTCATAGATGAGCCTGCCCCCATGACTGGCAGGGCTATGAAGTGTGAATCATATGAAAGTTCATACGGTTTAATTGGTTTATAGGTGTTTATTAGGCTCATGTCCACTGGGCCTTTTTAAGCCTAGCCATGCATCCCAAATCTCTGACTAGTTCTGGCACATTTGATAAGTATAAGCAGGGGCCTGGGAGATGAATCATGTAATGCCTGTGTCCATGAGAGAGGGAGAGTTGCCAAACCAGGGAAAAATTTCTTGTTTCCTATCCAACTATCAAAGCTACACTTGAATTGTGTTAGGGAGGAACTCTAATTCATAAGGATGGGGACCCTGTTCCAAAGGAGAAGTTTCTGAGATAGATAACTTTCTCTCTCTCTCTAGCAGGTCCTACTTATATCACAGGCAAGGTTTAACCTTTAAAATGGGTAGTTCAGCTGCTGTTTTGCAGATATGAAGAACACCCTTCAGGGTGGGATCTGACAGTACCTTGTATGCCAGACCCAGATCTGCCCTAAACAGCCTGTAGGCGACAGAATACAGGGGACTGGGATCTGATGCAGTCTGCATAGAACGTGACTTATGCCCTGTATTCTTTTAGTGGGGAACCTCTGCAGACATTCCAGTTGTTAGATATGCCTGGTTAGGTACATACCAAAGGGGGCACTGTACTTGACAGGCCTGCTGAATAAAGTTGAACAATGAATGCTGAATAAAGTTGAACAATTACCTCCTTTGACTGAGATGCCATACCTTTGTTTATAAGTTCCACAACACAGAATGATTTCCTCACTACTGTAGACACATGATGGTCAAAGGTTAGATTACTGTCTACATGAATCCTAAAGTCCCAGACTAATGGGTAAACTCTTAGGGGTGTGTTGTCAACATGACAGTTACCAGAGGTGGATGACTTCCCGAAGGATACTATTATGCATTTTGTTTTAGTCCATGGATCTGACAACAGCTATTTGTCTCAGTCAGCCCTTCCCAGAGAACATTAGTGTCAGTTGGGGATTCTAAGAGTGCTCCTAATTTGCAAACGTCTGCAAATCTGGTCAGGCAAAGACCACCGACACTGGCCTTGACTTCACAGAAGTAGATGCCATAAAGGACTGATCACAAGGCTGATCCCCGAGAGACTCTGCTGGAAACTGGCCTCCTTATACAGGTGGAACCCCCAATTCTAATTTCCTGGGTCCTGTCTGAGGCACCTGGCTATCCATTGTGGGACAAAAGGGTTTATACCCAACCTCGAGTGTGACAACAATGCCTGAGTGGGGTACCACGTCAAATGCCTTGGCTAGTTCAAGATAGCATTGTGAACAGTTCTGCCCATACCCATTACTTTGGCGACCTTCTCAAAGTTCAGTAGGCATGACCTGCCCCTGATTAGACCAAACTGGGTGGGGTCCAGTGTCTGGAGGTTTTCTGCCTCATTACTGATCGCATCCATGATCATTCTTTCCATAGCTTTGTATACGAGGCCAGAGAGACTTGCAGTCTGTAGATGGCTCGCCTTTGTGCACAGGGATGACAGCTGTTCTCCATTTGTAAGGCATGAAGCCTATTTGGAGGCTATGGATAAATAGTCATTTCAGACGGCCTGATAGTTAATGTTTCATGTTATTTAGAAGACAGCCTGGGATACTGTCTGGGCCCATTGATGCAGTGTTCTTGGCCTTAGCGGGAACATTCAGAACCTGTTCCCTAGTGAGTTGGGGAAATTATATTTGATGGCATTTCCTGAGATGAGGCTAGGGAGTTAGAGTTACAGCTGAACCTGTCAACAGGTTTACTGCATCTTCTGGCTCAGAACACAATTGTCTGCAGTACCAACTCTGCACATAATTGTGTATTGCCTTTGAGGCTGCAGACATAGCTAAATAATATCTTGTGGCGGTCCTTGGCCTGGGAAGCCAAATTTACCTCAAATTTGGCTTTGGTAGACTTTGTTCTCAGAACTGTTTGTTTAGTTTAAATGAGATCACTTTTATCCTGCTGGGTGCTACACCTTCTAATTCTTGTCATGATTTTCTTCTGTTCTACAACCTACTGATGTTGCGATTCCACTAGGGTGGCTTTTTTCAGTTAGTGCTGTACTTATTCCTAGTGCCACAGCTACTTCTGCGCATCTACCCTCCGGTACAGCTCTTTTGAGTGTGTGCCTTTAACTCCTAGTGGGTGTGCCTTAAGCCTTTAAAAAATTAAGTTATCACCTTACAGTTCTAGAAAATACCCATTGAGAGAGGTCAAATATCAATACAGCTGTGTTTGCCATCACATATGCTTCAAGACAAAATATCCTAGTAACTTGTAAGTAACATGGTTTTGGAATTATTAATGCAGATATGAACAATCAATATTTGACGCCTAGAGGAGCAGTAGGAGTTAGCTACAGAAGACGCCTGGAGGAGCACTCGGCTGTAATGAGTTAAAATGCTTGTACAGAGTTTCTGTGAACACTTCCATATAGACAGCGTTCTCAGGGTTTAGGGGGGTCTTAAAACTTAGCTAAGTTATCACTTACTAGCAGTAAGTTATCCTTGGAGTAGTTCATAAACATTCCAAGGTACTTCAAAAGGGTCTGCATTTTGTGGTCTGACCTTACCAGACAGGACGTTACACTAGGGGGTGTGCAGAACTCTCTCATTCCAGATCCAGTGTACTGAATCTGGTCAAAATCCAGGAATCTCCGTGTCTGCACGTTTGGTGTCACATACGATGCCAAGTAAATAGTGCAGTAATTAAAGTCACCCATGAATATGGTATTGGGTTTATGTTAAATGTTTCCAGTAAGCATAATGTTATAGGTTTATTGGGTCATACAGGGGGACCCCATAGCTTGCAAGGTAGTAGTATGGGATTTTGCCTATGGTGATCTGAACACTGAGAAGCTTTCAAGTACATCATCCTAACTGAGCAGCCTTGAGGTATACTTATTTCTGATGTAAAATCAAGACACTTCAATCTGTCTATACAGGCCACTGCCAAACACTTGAGAGGAAACTAATAAATCAGACCCTGACAATTTATGGGTGAAGTATTTAGGGAAATTCTCATTAGGTTAAATTGTAGCTAATCAAGTAGTACTTACTGAAAACTAAAGAATTAGCTTTGTTAAGAATGATGAATAGTGGGGATTCACTTAAATGGTCATTATTCCTCCTCTCACCACAGCTTCAAGCTGCTGGTATACCATGACCCTTTGCTTCTCTCACCAGAAGAAAAATAATAGCATCAATCCCAAGATGAGAAGCAGACCATAGACTATAGTGATATACAGTCTAGTCCCAGAAGATGCAGGGGTTTTGTAGGCTCGTTGTGGTCTTTCTGGTAGATGCCTTGAATAGTGCCCAGACCAATCAGGAAGGCACCACACAAACACTCACTGCCCAATCAGGAATCAATGCCCTCTGCTCCTTCTCTCACCAGGACAGAAACAGATGCAAAAGATCTAAACTGGCACCTATGAAGCAATTAGGCTTTCTAGTGATCAGCAGTCTCCAGTAAGTGTTCCTATGCTCCTTCTCTCACCAGGAGCAAACAGAAGCACTAATCCCAAGATGACTACCGACAGGCAGAATACGGGCTTGCTAATAACTGCTGGTCTTGAACCCGATGTTGCAGATTTAAAGGTAATATGGAAGAAATTGGTTACTATCGTAATAACTGCAGTGTGCACTAAGCAGTCAGATATGAAAGAAGTCACTCAAGCTTTAGCAATCTAAGGGAAGAGCCACTAATTTTAAGAGATCAAGAGAGACTGCATGGGGGATGGGCACTTAGTATTCTGGCTCTATGGAATACAGCGGGAGGACCAATAAATTAAGTAGCTGAAGGGGAACTGACTTCACAAAATAATAACCAGTGAACGAGGAGAGGGAAGGAAATATGCGGTAAAATCAACACAAGGGGTGGATAACTACAGAGAAAGCGAGTTTAAGTACAACAGCACCATGGTAGGGGAAAATGTAATTTCTGTTTGACTCAAGAGATCCAGACAGATTTCTTATTTTAAAATATGCAATAAAAATAAAATACAAGTAAAACACGAAAATAGAAGAAAGAAATAAAGCAATACAAAATGCAATGAAATAAAGAAAAAAGTAACCTTTCCCTCACAGCAGTCTACGGCGGAGTCTGAGTGTTTCCTGTAATGCACTGAAACGTTTCAATTTACCCCTGAAATAGAAAGTCTACTTATTAGCTCCTACCTCAGTTCACAGGTATTTAACCTGACGTGAGCTGTTCTAATTTAAGAGACACGGCTATAGTTTCCTTCCTAGTTTAATGAACTACCTTTGGTTCCATCTACAATGTAGTAAAATGAGCTTCATTTTGTGAAGCACATACATTCTGATGAGAAACAACGGTACTTGCGTATTATCACAACCACAATGCCAGCCTGGGGTAATTCTCAATGTTTTCGCAAAACAATTACTGTTAAACCTCAGCAGGGGTGTGTAAACTCCAAACTAGTTTTCCGAGACATTGCTTGTAAGCCCGGAAGAGGAAGAATGGAAAAATGCCTCTCCCTGGGTAGCATCCTTTACCAATGATTTTCAACTGTCACAGAAGGCAATAGTCAGAGCAGGCCCTTTTAGTAAAGTAAACCTGGTTTCTAGACAGGTTTTACCAATTGCTCCAAATCAGGCACCAGTATGCTAAAGTACAGATTTTTTTTTTGTGTTACTTTAAAAAGTGAAAACAAAACTGTTCTCTATCTCGCTAATGACACAAGGGCAATATTTTACTTAAAGACAAAATATAATGGCAGACAATATTTTAGTCCAAAACATTGACCCTCTGTCATAAGCAAGGCAGCCGAAAAAACACCGAGATAGTGGCCATTGTCATAGTCCTAGTATTCATACTCTCTAAACAATACAAAATATAGAAAGTCTAAGGGGAAAAAAAAAAAGTTTGCCACGTCTCTTAGCAAGTTAATGACAATATGGGAGGAACATAAAGTTGGTCCTCATTTAATCGCCCTATTTGCAACCTGAAGAACAAGAAACATATCACACTAACATATTTCATCCCATGGTAACATCAATAGTTGGCATTCATCTGACCTCAAAATGCCAGTCCCAAAAAGTCCTATCTTTGCAACGGAAGTCCAGCGTTATGTACTAATAATGGTATTGCGCTTGCGTGATCTGTGATTAGATGCAAATGCCTAATTCAGCTAGATGTGCTCTAATGCTATGTGTAATAACTGGGACTTTGCTCTCCGAGATGAATGAATGTAAAGCTATGCCAGTAAAGAAGCCTCAAGAAGCAATCCAATCTTTTTTTCTATTTTTATTCAAATATCTTATTCAACATAAAAGAATTGCAACAAATGTCACAACCTCGGCTGCACAAAGAACATTTAAGAAACACCAGCTGACCACCACAACAAAAACTCTTCTTCTCACACCAAAAGACGAATGAACATAATTACAAATGTCTGTCACGTCTTCGTACTGCTCCCCAACCCATTATCGCAACCATATCCTTTACCGATGATTTTAAACTGTCACAGAAGGTAATACTTGGGAGTTGAAAATCATTGATAAAGGATGTGGTTGCGATAATACGTAAGCACCGAAAAAACACAGTCAAGCTGAAGGAATGACTATTCAAATTAAATCCTGAGTGCCTGTAAGCAACAGTGTACACCCGACAAAAATAAGAATCTTACTCTTGAATCACCAGTCATGGTGACTAACTTTTGAGTAACATCAGCTGAATCATATACAGCACTTGCAACAGAGATGCTACTTCCCAAAAACAGAACCCCATATATTTATTTATATATATATATATATATATATATATATATATATATATATATATATACATATATATATATATATATATATATATATATATATATATATACACATATATATATATATATATATATACACATATATATATATATATATATACACACACACACACACACACACACACACACACCTATTTTAGACTGTCCAAATTTCTTGCACTAAGAGGTGGAGACTTATGACACTCACCAAATATGCATGTACACACTTAAAATTGTATGTACAGCTGCACAAAAAAAAATATGATTTTTTTTTTCATTTTGCTCATCTTCTGAGTGGTTGGCGGCTGAGATTCACCTGCATAAATCAGCTGACAAAAGCTGATTTAAGTATACTTTTCTCTGCACTTATTTGAAGATTAGAAATTTGTAGATAATTGTTATATATAATATAATACAGGGAGATAATACTCCTGTCTCTAGCTGCAGTTAGTTGCCTGAAGTGTGAAAAAGTTTAGCCATCTGGATACATTGAAAGTTATTAGACTGCTTTTGAAATCCTGTGTTAACTTAGCCTGGGGGTTTCCGTTTGCATTATAATCTGTGCTGGTTTAAGTATACTTTTCTCTGCACTTAATTATCTACAAATTTCTATTCTTAAATGCAGTTCGATTCTCAGGTAGAGAATCTTGTGTGTGGAGATATGCGTGAATGTGCGTACCTTCGTTGAAGCTTGTGCGTCAGGACTGGCAAACTCGGCACATAAAAAGTCTACTGCCAATCATTAGTGGACTAGAGTTCCACTGTGGCGACCCCTAACCGGAAATGCCGAAAGACACAAACAAACAAGATTAAAAATTTGTAGATATTGTTATATATAACATAATACAGGGAGATAATACTCCCTGTCTCTAGCTGCAGTTAGTCCCCCAACCCCCACCCCAATTCCTGTTCCTATTGTGGCTTTGAAAATGCCCACCCTTGCTGTAAATCTGTTTTTGGACACTCCTACCAGTCCCATCTCCTCCGCTGTGTACAGAGAGCACTTGGGAAGGACATCCCCTATAGCATTTTAATCTGCTCTGTTCCCTTCCTCTCCAAACACACACAAAAAAAAAATTACTAAATAGTTTTTGAGCTGCTCTTACGCAACTGTCTTCTACCTTAATTCGCTGTTCTATGTGCTTTTAAGTGTTAAAGTGCTCTTATTTGATTTTTCATAAAATTGTTTTTGTCCTTTTTAACTTATCTTTATTTAAATTGTATTTGCCTTAATTTTGCTACACACACAAGTGTGCTTGCTTGTACTGCATTTACAGTGTTTTTGCTACTGTCATTAGCTCATTCTTTCTAATACAGAGAGAACTTTTTGAGAAGACCAACCCACTTAAAAAAAAAAAAAAAAAATATTGGCTAATAAGTTTTTCCATATCTTTCAACTTTCTGGTTTAAAAAGCCTGCATTTGCGCTCACTTCCCACCTTCACTGTAACTAGTTTAGTAAAGATACAGGATTTGCTGTATCCAGGACTGTTTGTAAGCTTCTGTGCCCCCAAGCCTTTCTGTGTTGGAGGGAAGCCTTCTAGCTTATCAGTGGGTGTGGTAAGCACTAGGTAGCCTATCTACAACAAGATACAGATTCTTAGTTTTAACACTTGAATTTGCTTATACGTGCTCAGCACTTGTTCAGAACTTATTGCAAGCTCTAAATAAACTACAAATTACTACATCACTCACCCTTCCTCATTAGCTACAGGAAAACAGTTTTGGTACTTACTTTCCTCACTTGCTTACAGAAAAACAGCTCTTGTACTCCCTTTCCTCACTTGTCTAGAGGAAAATATGTTTTTATTCAGGCATGTCCAAGGGTCAGCTACCACTGTTCTCTCCTATCTGATGAATCTGGGCATCTTGTGGCAATGTAGCAATTGCCTCATGTACACAGACAACCCTCGGCTCCAACCACCCAACACTACAACCTGCGAGAGATGCTAAACTATCCAGCTAAACTGGAGGTAAAGCTCTCTCCAACCAAGACTGAACTTGATAGTCAAGAAAAGGTAAACACTTGCACCACACCACACTCATCACATAGTCCCACTAAACCTACACCACCAAAATCCACACATAGAAACACAAAAACCTTCGCGGAGGCTCTCAATAATAATCTGCTTAAGCAACAGAGACCTCCAAAGCAGAAACGCAAGCAACCTCCCACCACCAACACAACTCAAATGATACAAAGCCCACAGACGCAGTGTACCACAACCACAGCCCATAAGGCAAAACAACGTACCCAACACACTAGTCATAGGTGACTCAGGCACACTGATGTCCCACTCACCAGACTAAACAAGGAGAAGGTTGCTGTCAGCTGCCTGTCGGGTGCTAGGATCCGGCTCATAACCCACGCACTCAGGTCACTCCACAAGTACAAATATGACCAATTGTCAATGTTGGTGTGAACGACCTGAGACGTACCTCCCTGGACTACATGGAGACATGGAAAAACTCTCAGATCTTGCAGCCCAGGTAGGTATGACCCTAGCCCCAAGTAGCATCCTCCCATCGCCCAGAATGATACTGCAGTAAAAGGACAAAATGACTGACTTCAACAATTGGCTAAGCTTCTGGTGTCATTCTGAGGGGATCCAGTATGTCTGCCTGGGACGACATGGATGACGGACCACGAAGCTTTGCCAGAGATGGCCTGCACCTGTCACCCCTGGAATTCGGATACTGGCTAAGGCTCTTACCGTCCCTATAGTGCCTTTTTTAGGCAAGGTTCAAATGACAAATTCACCACAATAACAGAACAGGCAAGCAGAAACTGAGGGGTAATGCTACTCAATGCTAGAAGTCTAAATCTCAAAAAGTACTCACTCGAGGCACTCCTTAAAATGGAGAACATCTATGTCTGTGCAGTGACTGAGACCTGGTTCAAGGCTCCAGAGAGCACCCCTGCATTACCAGGTTATAACTCATACCACACTTTATGGCCATCTAACCTGGACCGGAACACCAAAGGCAGAGGTGTGTCCATATTCATTAAGGATATCCACACCTCCAGGCTAGTTGCTCAGCATAATGCAGCCAAGGTTATCCAAGTGCGACCAACTCTGGGCAAAACTGCAATCCAAATTGTAGCTTGCTACAGATCCCCCACCATGCCCCAGGATTCCCACTCCTCTTCTTGACATACTGGAAAATTAGAGTTCAAGCAAACATCCTAATATTGGGTGATTTAAACTACCCTACCATTAACTGGGAAAACTACTCATGTACCAACTCCTTTGCTCAGCTCTTTCTGGAATTCATAAATTCCAATGCCCTGGATCAACTTATCCACACCCCCACCAGGGGCAACAATATCCTAGACCTAGTCATTACCAACATGAGTGACCGGTGTTCTACACCTGAAGTCAACTCCTCGGTGGTCAGATCCGACCATAAGCTAATCACCCTAGATATCTACATCCCGCCCCCACCCCTCATTAAGGAAACCACGGTAAAAAAATTCTCCAAAGCCAACTTCATGCTTCTCAAGACATTAGTGGTGAACTTCATGACACTCCTGCAGATGGACAATACAGTTAAAACTGCTGAATCCTACACAAATGCACTCTATAAGCACTTACACGAGTGCATGGATCGTGCTATCCCAAACAGAACCAAGATGCTATCCTCCAAAAACAATGAAGCCAATCTGGCGGTCCCCTGCCATAAAGTACAGTTGTGTACACTTACCATAAATGTAGATGTTACAGTGTATTCACTGTTGCAGTCATTACATTTGGGTAATCCTGCTGGCAGGTTGCCCTCAGTCAGCCTGAATTCCAAAGTCCTGGGTCCTGCGTCGGCCGCCGTCTCCCCTTCCCTGACGTCAGGTCGTCAGGGGGTATAAAAGATGAGGTCGACACCATTTTAGATTTTCTTGCCCCAGATGGTAGGTGCCCCCTAAAACGGCCTAGCCAAAATTTATATACCTATAAATACATGCACCAATATAAACTTTACCTTCATCTACAAGCAAAATACACCACATGGGTTCCATCAGAAGAAAGGGGGGTGGCGGGTGGGTAACCTGGACTGCAACAGTGAATACACTTGAATATCTACATTTATGCAAGTCTACACAACTGTACTACGTTCTTCGTGTTTCACTGTTGCAGTCATTACATTTGGGTAGAGTCCCAAAGCTGAGGATGGGAAGCCGGAGCTAAACAGCATTAGGAGCAGCTATGAGGCCTTGCAGAACTGCAGTGGCAAAGCCTGCCTTGGATTTAGAGTAGAGTGGTAGATGACAGTGCTTGGTAAAGGTGTGCACTGAACTCCAAGTAGCAGCCTCTAAATTGTCCTTGGTTGGTACTCCCATGAGAAAAGCTGAAGTGGCTGCAGCTCTTTTTGGGGGAA
>NC_056743.1:1805889247-1805906199 GCF_019279795.1 Protopterus annectens | reverse complement strand
GCCTCCATGTTTTCCTTGAATGCTTAGGGTTAAGCAATGCAGTTAAACTATTTACTTTCTGTTTTATTTTTGGCTTTTGCTGTAAACCATCTTGAATGCAGCAACCACACTAACTAGGAAAAATGACATTTTTCTCTGCTAGATTTTCATGTCCTTTTTTGTAATGCAGTTTCAGGTAAAAGTGGTCTGTACTAATATTGCTCCATTAGTTTGTATTACCCATATTATCTCTTGTTACAGAGATATTATTTTGATTATGGTGATTTGTACTAAGTTAAGTAGAGCATTAGTAGAGTATTTATTGATAGTCTGTGAAGGACCACTACTTATTTACTACTCATTAAGTTTGTCTATTTTTTTAATAGATAATTCGTACTTACAAGATTGAAACTAGGAAAGCATCCAAAGCCGTGGCTAGGAGGAAGGTAAGTAGTAGATTTTTTGACATGTAACTTTACTGATACGTGAAAGAAAAGGTTTCCATCTGGCAGTCATTGCTGTTAAGTGTCTTGTGTATGTGAACTGGTTGTGTTTTGCTGTGGGCTGCTTGAGCAGCTGTGCAGCAAGTATGAAATTAGCAAGTGGGGGTTGTCTCTTATTTAAACCGTATAATGCATAACCTTTATTGAAGGTTGCATATCTTCTAGTACAGTTGTTTCAAAACTTTGCAAGCTGGAGGACCCATTTTATAAAGGAAATATTTTGGTGGATCCCTATATTTCTGATTGTTTTCAGATTGATATTAATTAATAAAGCATACGTTGTGTTTTGGTCAACCTCCCCCACGCTGCCATTCCAGTGTCCCATTACTTGGCTATTTCTCCCCAGTTGCCACAAACACTGTTTCAAAACTCTTGTGTGCGTACTGTGCATACTGTTTTCTGCTTTACTTTTACAGTGATTACAGATATTTGGATTTAATTTTTATTTCGAATTTTATGGCATAAACACTGAGACCTCTGCTAAAGCTACAAAGCAATAGTCTCGCAATGAAGACTGACTTGGCATTAAAACTTCTCTGCCTTTGATCATTGAAACCGCATTGAAAGCCACATTCAAAGGAAAATGCATCTGGCCAGTGACAGAGTAAGATTACATGTGGGCTGCTTTCAAGTCCTAGGCCCCTTGCACACATTTTTAGGACCATGAGGAAGTTTGTAGATTCATCTTCCTGATTGTATAATTAAATTATAATATACAATTATAATATACAATAATTAAATTGTATCTGTGTCAATGAAGTATTGGCAGCTACACCAGGAGAAGTATGGCAGTTGATGTGTAACATATGCCAGCACAGCTAGCTGGAATTTTTTTAAAGAATTATGTCATTTGTATATCAAACTGATTTGTATGGATGGTTGTGTTTAAAAATCTATTTGTAAAGCTCCTTGTGTTAAAAATATATCCACAGCGTGCTCTGCTGATAAAATAAATATACATGTTTATCAGGCTGTACTGTATTGAAACTGTTTAAATGTATGTTTTAACAGAGGGCACTGAAAGAGAAGATGTTAAGATCGGCTCCAGCTGACTTTGAAAAATAGAAAGACATTAAATTACTGAGCCTAGGCCATAAAGATGTTCTCACAGTTATGAATGAAGCCAGAGACTAAATGTCTGTAATAAGTATGGCTTATTAGCTCCTGTAGGAAGAGTGGAGGTGTTTTATGACTTCCAGGAGCTGCAGCAGATATTAGCAATGCTGTGTGTGTCTGTGTGTCATTGACACAGGTGCAAAATCCTGGCAGTTTCTAGCAATGGGGATTACATGGGAACCAGGAGTTGGATGACCAGATGTATGTGAAGTCATTCTGGAATCCATCACTGAAATGTTTAATACTAGGTAAGACTTAAGTCTCAGGAAAGCCTGTTCTTGGAACCTGACAAAGAAGTGAGACCACTCGCCCACTTCATCTTGGCTTCTGCTAATAAGTGACCAGGTAATAATCATTCTTTAGATTACTGGGAAAATTATAGTGATATTAGTTAAGTACTGTTTTTCTGTGTCTCTGTGAATCTTTTCATCAGTGTTAACTTTTCCTGTGATGAAACTCTGGTGTTTATTGTAAATAGATATTTAGTAGTTTCATGTCCTTTTCTTATTTGTTATTAAATATATGTAAACTTTTCATTGTGTCTGGTCATTTAGAGAATATTTTAACCTTTTGAGTACTCATATCTGTTTGGTGAATCTGTGGCCACTCCTGAAAGCCTTACTGCAGTGTTCAAAACGCTGCCATATGTATTCATATTAATTTCACTCCGTATAATTGGATACCCTTGTAAGAGCCTTAGAGTAGCTGGCTTTGGAGTATACGGGGGCGGTATAACTACCTTATAATCTGAGCAGAAGGTGGCATAGTGTGTGTGTGTGTGTGTGTGTGTGTGTGTGTGTGTGTGTGTGTGAGAATCAAATTTCAGTGTGTGTGTGTCAGCTGCTAGTGGCAGGAACACAAAGCACTGGTTTCACAGAGGGTGCTGGAGGTCTTGAACTTGGACACTCTGCTGAGGATTTGACTCAACAGCTGTAGTTAATTTTGACCTGGGGAGAGGGAGAAACCCTGGGCTGTGTGTTCCCTGTGTGCTCTTAAAGGAAATTTTGCTTGATGCAGAGAGCTGCAACTGGAAATATTGGGTATATCCATTTTTGTTCGTGAATGTCCCTCTTACAGTGTTAGTGGTGAGGGTTCGGGTGCCTTGATTACTGGCCAGACAGGTGGCATCACAATATCCCTTTAATACAGCACCAGTTGTTAGTGTGTTTTAAACTTATAGTTTTGAACATTTTTCCAGTAAGAAATAAAACAAAAAACATATGAACCAGTAATGACAAAACTGCCCAATTTCAGAACATTTCAACTATAAAAGGACACAAACTTCTGTCATTACAATCCACCAATATCAGTCAATATTTACAATCTCTTCAGAAGTAAAAGTTATTTGAATAATTCCACATTAGAGATTTGTAACGAATGAAAAAGTTCCTGCTAGCAAACAACTTTATATTTGTTTCCTCTACAAATTCAGTGCCTGTTGCCCTTGAAGAATAAATTGCCTACTGTTTTACATTAAAAATGGTAAGCTGGTAATATTGCATGGTTTTCAAACTGAAAACGCGTTCGTAGTTACTAAGCATCTCATCCAAAGGAGGACATATTCAGGGCTACAGCACCCCCCCCCTTAAATTACAAGACCGTATCCGCAATCCATCTACATGCTGTGGGAGTTATACCCACAGCCTTCTGCATCAAAACACATGTGCTACTTTTGCTACTAACTGCTTTAAAATTCTGTACCACAATAGCGATACAATTTGTTAAAACAAAACAGTCTAACATTGTAAATGGACTTGGCATGAGCAGCAGTAAACTTCTCTTCCTTAAAGCTCACAGTTCTTTGAAAATGTACTTGATACGAAATTCCTTGAAAAATGTACCTAAACTCTGTTCCTTGAAAAATGGATTTTGGTAGTTGGGGTAGTGGATTCGGGCTCTTGTTTCCTGTAGCTAATGTACAGGGTTTGAGCCTAAACAAATTACCACCTCCTAACCCTAACTAGGGCATTTCCCTCTCTCACACACACCTCAACCTGTTAGGCTTTATCCAGATTTCTTGCACTAACATAAATAGTGACAGATTATAAATATTGCTGTCATGAACTTAGAAAATTGGTAGAATAACAGGATTTGGGTTAGTATGCATTTTTCTAATCTAATGGATATGTCTAAAACTCAAATGTCTGTCATTATTTTGCAACTTCAGTCCTTTTTATGAGGAACAGATTAACATATGCAGCAAAAATGTGGACAGTTGAGGGATATGCTACCTCCCTCTTATAAAAGCACTGGCACACTCGCGCACTCATACATACATGCCTCCCTCCCTCTTACACATGCGCGCACACACAAACACACCCCTAACACACACCTGCCTGCCTCCCCCATATATATGTCTGGACAAAGCCTGTCAGGCCCAAAACTAGGGACACATCTTAAATATAAAAGTAGATAATCCCTGTGGATAAACGTCCTCCAAACTCTATAGTAATAACCTCACAGAATGGCACACAGTATGAAGGCCGAGACACTGCAATACAAAGAATAATAACTGTGGTAAAGGTTTAATGAATTTATAACTATTATCACTTTCACACCTCAACAATGGTGCTTCATCAGACCATACATTAACTTAAAACCATCCATTTAAATAAAACACTTGGTACAAGCTAGCAAATGTGATTGCATACAGTACTACAAATTCGACCAATAGGATTTTCAAAACACAGAGGTGTGTTAATCACCTAACAAACTCCTAAAACATTGAATGGAAGCAACCAAAATACATTGTGTAATGTTAACCTCCTTTAATATGTGTGTAGTGCACAAAAACATAAAATAAAAAACAATACAATTCTTGCTGTCACCTCTATGAATGGCTACCAAGTGTTCTTTAATTTGCTCCTTTAAAGATAAGGGTGGTGCGACCATTATAATGGACAGAAGTTATTTACAACCCACGCACGATCTGCTGGACGTTCCAATGTGCATTTGACCATTTCTCAGTCAGATGTTTAATGTATGAGTAGATTAGTTTATATGATTGTCTTAAGTAGAATTATATCTATTGATAAATATATTTTGTCGTTTGCCCCCTCATACGAGTTCTACTCTGTCTTCCCAAAACCACAAGAATAGCGAGAAACCTGCCATGAGACCTATAGTCTCTGGGCAGGGTTGGCTCATTCAACCACTAGCAATTTTTGTTGAAAAGCGCTTGAGACTAGTGTTAAGTTCACCCTCAGTGTTACGGGACACCGAACATCTTTTACAGGATTTATATGCTCATGTTAGTTCTATGTATGATACACTGTGAAAAAGCTGTTAGTTACCCTAGATGTCAAGTCTTTGTTTACGGTGATCCTTCATGTGAAAAGAATTGTTAGGTCGTATTTAATGGCCAAAAGTCAGTATGATAATGTTAAGGTAAATCTTGTATGTATGCTTTAAGAATTGATCTTGGAAAGTAATGCCTATGCCAGTATCATGCTAGCTAAGTGGGAAGAATCCATGATTTTTGAGCAATGTGTATGTAGGCTATGTTAATTGTTATTGAAGGTTTGTGGATGATTTATTTCTTGTTTGGGTAGGTACCCCAGATTTACTGCATAATTGTGTACAATTTTTACATCAGACTATAGACTTTTTGTAAAGTTCTCCTGTAAATTCTCAGACATGGTTATAGAATTTTTGGGTGTGAAAATATTCAAAGGGTTGATGGTACTTTCAGTACTGTATATAGGAAGAATGTAGGAGGAATAATTTACTTTGAGGTAGTTTGCATCCTCCCCATATCTTTAGGAATATTCTTGGGGCAAGGGATGCCTATTTCTAGACTGAATTATGATGATGATGATCAGAGGTTCATTATGGATTTGCATATGCCAAAAACTGAATTTTTAGATCACCGATATAGTATCAGAGAAGTTGAACAGATGGACTTGGACACCAGATATCTATGAATCAGTAGGGCAAAACCTTATTTTTCTGTGTCTAAAGAATCCTGTCAACTGCCCTATGATTAGAATATTGCAGACTGCTTACAGGGAAATTAGTAGCCCCATGTAAATAGTGATATTAATAAGATATGCCAAGTTAAAAAGAAAAACTGGCAGGTTTTTTAATGTCCAGTGAACAGATAAAAGGTTTTGTTAGTAATCATCCTGGTTTGAGATTCATAGATGTGTACTAGGCCAACGGCCCTGGAGCCTTTACAAGCCTAGCCCATAGAAGTGCCCTGGCATCATGTCGCCAATATTTCTGAATGCCTCTCAAGTAGAGCCACTGGAGTGATCCCTGGGGGCGAACTTTCTAGTTCCCATCCACTCATCAAGATTTCTCTTGGAAAAGGGCCAGTGAGGTGCTCTGCTTGACTATGGGTAGTCCATTCTAGAGCATGGGCAGTCTCTGGGTTATGAACCTGTCCCTCCAACATGTTCTGTTGATTGTGGTAATGAGGTTGAGGTCAGGAATAAGAAATCCTTGAGATTATGTTGTAATTCATACGTGTGAGTTTATTGAAAATGGAGATACCTTACCCTACTGGAGATGTGGGTCCTGTAATTTAATTCTTGCCTCTGATTCATTTATTCATCCACTGACTTAAGATAGTTTAGATTTTCAGTGAAAGCTGATTGTGCCACTAAGGATGTTGTTTGTTTAGTGCAGTGTTGCTTATGCTGCACTTTTTATGTTGGTTGGTAAGATGACTCGCTGTTTAAAAGAGCAAAATTAGAGAACACTCAGCAGCCATTCCTAGACATGACAGTAAGAATGCCATTGCTAAGCATGTTTTAGAACTTGGTAGTGAACACTCTCTTTCAAATTTATGGTTATAGAATGAGAGTTTGCGACTAGGAAATTTTAGAAATGTCAGGTGGATAATTAAACTGCAGGCCAGTAGCTCACCCAGCCTTACTGGGAAGACACCATTAGCACCCTATTTGAAGGACTGTCCTTTGCATTAAATTGCACTTTGTGATGTATTTTATTATTTTTATTACGTTTTAGTGCACTAAGGATCAATATGCTAATATTATGATAGCTCTTTTATAATGTATTTTGGTTGCTTCCATGAGTTTCACTTGATTAACACATCTCTGTTTTTTGAATATCTTATTGGTTGAATTTGTACTGTATCCAATCAAATATGCTATCTTGTAATAATTGTTTAATTTAAATGGGTGGTTTTAAGTTAGTGTATGGTCTGAAGCACCATTGTTGAGGTGTGAAAGAGCTAACCGTTATAAATTTTCATTAAACCTTTACCACAGTTCTTTGTTTTGCATTGCCGTGTCTCAACCTTCATACTGTCATTTCGTGACATTTTAAATATTGCTTATATTAACTTAGTTGATAAAACCATTTTATATTTTGTACAAATGTTCTGAAGCATATGAAATTTAAAGCTCAAATGTCTGCCACTATTTTCTGACTTCAATCCCCAATGATTTGCCAGGAAAAATGCAAGTTTGAGAACCAGACTAAAAATATGATGCAAAAGTCTGGATATTCTGTAAAAACAGTTGAAGGGGGTATGTTACCTACCTCTTGCATGCGAACACACACTACCTCTCAACCCCTTGGCACAATAAATCTGGACAAAGTCTGTTGTAATGGGTGGGGGGACAAAGGCCAAAAGCTAGGGACACGTTTTAAGTATTGCTCTTATAAATTTAGAAAGTTGATAGAACAAGTTTTTCATTCATACAAATTTTTTTAAGGATATAGCATACCTTCAGGGTCTTTGAACAAGATCTCACAAGATCATCAGGATCCGCTCTGCAGTACCGGTTTATTTTAATAGCTGACAAAAGGAGATGTGAAGCTTACAGCAACCAACAATAATCTACGACATTTAACTGTCTTACTTGGAGGGAACAGAATAGTTTAATTTTCCTCCAAGTTCCAACTGCCAGGCAGAAAACAAAGGGCAAGTGAGCAGTTCAGCCTCAGCCGCAAACTAACTTGCTCCTCCTTCTGAAAACTCAGGACAAGCAGCTGCTTAGCCACAAACGTGGAAACTGCTGCTCAGCTGCAGACAGGGAAGCCTTTCTTTTTGTGTTTTTTGTTAAATTTGCAAGGTAGGTCACAAGCCCTGAACCTGCGGACAATGCAGAAGTTAGAAATGCAGGCGAGTGCTATCCCTGAATTCACGGACCACTAAAATTTTATCGTGCAGACCCGTAGGGGTCTGTGGACCACAGTTTCGGGGTCACTGTTCTAGCAGGTTGATTTGCTTGGCAGTAAAATGCAGAGTGGTAATCGGCAAAATGCATATTGGTTGTGTTGCCATGGGAAGGTATATGCCGGTTGCAGCAAACTGAGCAGAAAGGGGTCTCTATTGAAGTTTGAAAAGATGTGAGACTCTAGGTGATTGTCAATATTGAAGTGACACCCTGACCCCATGTGCAAAAATGAGGGGGGGAGGGGTTATGGTTGGGTAGGGGGGTTCTAGTATAATAGACTCCAGGCTTAATTTCTGGGAGTGGGTGAAAAGGAGGGTCTACTATATTTGTCTGCAGTTGTGGAAGGTAGTTTACAAGTGGGTGAAGGAAGTAGTAATGAAAAGTATGAGGTACATATTGGGAAATGAAGGTCTAGTGTTAACTGGGGTTATAGCTGCACTGTTAACAGCAACTGAAGTTTAAACAAGCTTAATGTAAAGGGAAAATGCTGGTGGCAGAAGAGTGACGTGTGAGTTCATATAAACGTGAGCTGATGTCCAACTGGGAGCGGTACTGCAGTAGTCGAATTGTAGAGTAGAGAATGCAGCTATTGTACTGTGCTCTTGTTAAAGGTGCTGTTTAGTAGGTAGAGAAGAGCAGCGATGTGTAAAGACAAGGCTGCCTGTATGCCAGCAGTGTAACCAGTATGATGTAGGAAGACACCTGGAGGTGGAAGGTAATTTTTGAATAATTTCCAGTATTTAGAGTTGTACAGTAATGGCTGTGCAGAGAAGAAAAGAATATTTTGTCAGTATAGAAGAGTATTAAGTGTTCATCTTGCATATAAGCACTGTGTTCAGGAAGTGAGTAATGAAAGGGATGGACATATGCAACACAGACTGAGTAGCTTGTAGACTGAGCAGTTTGTCATTTTATCAGAGTTGTGTGAAAATAACGATATAGATAGAAAAGGCAAGTAATATATTAGGTGTTATGTGCATAATTCATGTGAGTAGTATGTTGAGGAGGAGATGGGAGTAGGTGTGTTGAAATGTAGTTGTAGACAGAATAGTCTGAGTTAAGACTGGGTGCATTGGTACAGTTGCAAAAAAGGAGAGTATTAGTGCAAAGGTGAGTTAGGGTTTATGTCTTCCAAAACATATGGGAGCAGAATGATTGTAGAAAATGTTGGATCTTAGACATCTGGATATTGTATTAGTGCCATTGCACCGCTGTAGTAAATGGGAATTGGAGCTAAAATGGACCAGTAATGCCTTGGGATGGATTGGGACGAGCAGCAAGCATTGGTTTTGGAAAGTAGGACTTGTCTGTCTACTAAATGTAGTAATTTTGTAGCATAAAAGCAGTAATTAGGGAGGATTAGAGTGAAGCAAGTGAGTGTGTGTGTGTGTATTGACTGCTGTGTTGGCATTGTGCATAGCTGAGTTGCTGGACGGAGTTAGACTGTTCTTAATGCTGCTGGTTATACTGTAAACAAATGGGATTAAGAAGGTAGAGGTAAAGTGGTTTATTTGAAAGATTCTGCAGAACAAAATAAGACGCGTCCTGTTTAAGATCATGGGATGGGTTATAATGACAAAAAGCATGAGTGTGGACAGAGGTGGTAGTGTAGCTTTGTGACAGGTGGAAATGAGCAGGGTTGGGTACATCTAGTTGTAGCACTGGGAGGAATGAATTTGGATTGGAGGCAAATGAAGTGGCAATCTTTGTCCAGTCAGTATGGCCGTGCACAACGAAAGATTTTGAGCAGCATGGTGGCCGAACTGTGGTACACATTTCACCAAAAACGTGGAAGTAGTCCCACTTAAAGGGGAACAAGTTGTAATTTATACAGAATGATGTGTAATGCTGTCAGGAAGTATATTCAATGCAAGGGTTCTGGACACCATCTTCATTACTTGTTTATAGGTTCATAGGTAGGTACTAAGCTATCGGCCGAAGGGCCTATGTAAGCCTAGCCAACAAGGTTCCCTGGCTTACGCCACCCAAGAAAGTTATTTTCCTGTGCCACAGTCCATGTTATGGCTGAAAGGGTCTCCTACAAGTACAGTGGGTGCTGCCAGAAGTGCTAATGTGGTAAGATTTGACATGCTGTGAACCCAAGCCACTGATTAAAGAAATTTATAGGTGGGGGAACTTTTAAGGGAACCGGTACAAGTAAAGGTGCATAAGGGAGCTGACACAAGGTAGGCAAAAACACAGATAGTACAGGACTACACCATTATCTCTAGATAGTTAAATTAGAGAGTGGCAAACCAACTTCACGCTACTCAAAACTGAGGTGGCTAACTTTGTGACGCCCCTGCAGATGGATAACAGTCAATACAGTCACTACTACTGAATCCTGCATACATGCACCTGCACGAGTGCATGGATCGTGCTATCCCCAACAAAACCAAGATGCTATCTTCCAAAACCCGATCTGGTGGTCCCCTACCACAGCAGAAGGAAGAAACTGTTGCAAAAGAGAGTAAAAACCCAGGTATGGAAGAACTCACTGACAGGCCTCGGTAAGAAACTAAGATCTCTCATAAAATCCTCCAAAGCTAATTTTGAAAGAAAAATTGCCACGGATTCCAAAGACTACCACAAGACATTCTTTAACTGTGTCAAGCATCTCCATGGCAACATCCAGATCTGCGCCGAGCTACAACAGAACGGCGCGAAATATACAGAGCCAGTTGATATTGTACTCTCTAAAGCCAAAAACACAGCATCCATGGGACCGGACAACATCCCAGGCTATGTCTTACACGAACTCCAAAATTAACTAGCTCCCCACCTAAACTCCATGTTCCCAGCAACAGTTGTCCCACTCCACAAAGGAGGAACCCCCACAGACCCCGCTTGACTAGCCTGGCCTGCAAGGCCATGGAGCATATCATAATTCCATAAACAGACATTGGTAACCTCCAAACTTTGGATGCTACCCAATTCAGATTTGTAAAAGGTAGATAATGTCTCTTAAACCTGGTAGACTTCTTTGAAACAGTTACCAAGGCTGTAGACGAGGGCAAGGTGGTCCACACAGCCTACCTGAAACCATTACCAAGGCCGTAGACAAGGGCAAGGTGGTCCACACAGCCTACCCGGACCTCGCTAAAGCCTTTGACACTGTCCCCTGTTCAGGAATCGTAGATAAACTCATCAACCTTAACATAAATCCTTACATCACGAGATGAGTGGCCAACTGGCTAAAGGACAGAACCCACACTGTGAGAGTTGCAGCCTCCAGATCCTACTCCAAACCAGTGACAAGTGGAGTGCCCCAGGGTTCAGTCTTGGGACCTTTCCTGTTCGGTATAAACTTTGAAGTGCAAGCGAATACCAAGGGTCTATGGCTAACCAGGTTTGCAGCTGATTGCAAACTGGGTGCCATTATCGATTCCCCTGCCGGCGTAGACATCCTGTAAAAGGGCCTCACCGAGCGACACCTGGTTTCAAAATCATGGCCTCAAGCTAAATGCCAAAAAGTGCATTGTCATCCCCCAAAGTAAAAACATGGTAGCCATGAGTTACCAATTAGGGGGCTAGTTCACTTGACACAAAGTGAGATGAGGGATCTTGGGACCCAAGTGGATAATAACCTCTCCTTTGATAACCACATTACCACAGTGGTCAGCAAATCTTTCTACGTGGCCCACGGAATCACAAAAGGGTTTGCATCTAGAAATAAGTCATCGTCCCCCTCTACTACTTATCACTTATCAGACCCCTCATTGAAGAAAATGCCCCGTTTGGGATGTACCTCACAAAATACCTACAACTGGAGAGGCCCCAAAAGTACCTCACCAATAGGATTGCTGGCCTGCCATATGCCGACCGGCTCAAACTCCAATTCTACTCTGTTGCATACTGCTTACTCCGAGGAAGCCTCTGTCTGACATAGCCGGAATTGATGGACATGCTCCATTTAAAGAAATCCCAGTCTCCCTGAGCTACAAAACCTCACCACAACAATAAATAGGACATGCTGGAGGGATATATTCTTGTCCCAGAGACTTCCCATGCTCTGGAACAAAATTCCCATGTACATCAAGCAGAGCTCATCATTGGCACTCTTCAAGAAAAACCTTGATAAGTGGATGGGTGATAAGAAATTCACACCTGGGATTATGTCTGGGGCTCTGCTTGATAGAGGGGCAGGAATTTAACACTACATGGGTGGTGAAAGCCAATAAAATGTTGGATAGGCTTGCTTTGGCCCTCGGGCCAATACCCAACTACCTACCTATGAACCTATGTCTAGGGTTTGTCATATGCAGTGCGTTTATAAAAGAGAGAGAACATAGGCAAATTAGGAAGAATCAATTTGTAACCACAGTTGCACTGTGTAAAATACACAAGTCTGTGAGTTGTGCATGTGTATTACATAGTGTGTATACACGTGCATGTGTGCAGTATATTAATGTAATATGGGTGTAGTGCTAAGCATCAAATAGACCCAGTATTAAGCAAAACATCAATGTAAAAATATCGAGACACAACTACACATCTACCAAGAAACAGCCTCTGCACATGTACTGAAGTCTCTTGTGGTGGGGGGGGCAAGCCCACCTGTGCCCCCACGTTTCCTGGTAATTGTATATAGGTTCATAGGTAAGTATTAGGCTATCTGCCCAAGAGCATTTATAAGCCTAGCCAGAATGCGTTGGCTTTCGCCACCCCCTTAGATTAGTTCCCTGTGCCTCTGTCCAGCAGAGCCATTAGTTCCCAGCGCCACTGTCCAGCAGAGCCACTGCAGTGATCCCAGGGTAAATTTTCTGTTTCCCATCCACCCATCAAGGTTTCTGTTGAAGAGTGTTTGTGAGGGGCTCTGTCTGATGTATATTGGAATCCTGTTCCAAAGCATGGGGAGTCTCTGGGACAGGAATCTATCCGTCCAGCATGTCCTATTTATTGTTGTGGTGAGGTTTATATCTCTAGAGCATATGACTCTCCGGGATATTTTTTTTTTTTTTTTTTTTTTTAGTTGGAGCATGTCCATCAATTCTGGGTTGGACATGGCCTTGTATGTCAAAGATCACCTCTTGAGTAAGTGGTATGCAACAAGAGTACAACTGGAGTTTCTTGAGTCGGGCTGCATAGGGCACCTGTTTGAGGCCAGTAATCCTCTTGGTGAGGTACTTTTGTGGTCTTTGCAGCTGTTGCAGGTGCCTTGTAAGGTACATCCCAAATGGGGTGTTCTATTCTCTGATGGGTCTAATGAGTGATGAGTAGAGAGGCACAATAACCTCTCTTGTTCTAGATGCGAACCCTTTTTTTTTTTATTTGGTGGGCCACATAGAAGGATTTTCCAACTATATATATATATATATATATATATATATATATATATATATATATATATATATATATATATATATATATATATATACTTATCTATATCTCTATATATATATATATATATATATATATATATATATATATATATATATATATATATATATATATATATATATATATATATATATATATATATATATATATATATATATATATATATATATAATCTATATATATATATTATCTATCTCCATCGTATATATTATATATATATATATATATATATATATATATATATATATATATATATATATATATATAAATATATATATATATATATATATATATATATATTATATATATATATATATATATATATATATATATATATATATATATATATATATATATATATATATATATAATCTATATCTATATCTCTATATATATATATATATATATATATATATATATATATAATATAAATATATATATAATGTGTGTGTGTATTATATATATCATCATCATCCTTCGGCTTTTCCCGTTAGGGGTCGCCACAGCAGCTCATCTCTTTCCATTTCTTCCTATCCTCTGCATCTTGCTCTGTCACACCAACCGCCTGCATGTCCTCTCTCACCATGTCCATAAACCTTATCTTAGGCCTTCCTCTTTTCCTCTTACCTGGCAGCTCCATCCTTAGCATCTTTTTCCCAATATACCCATCATCCCTCCTCAGCACATGTCCAAACCAGCACAATCTCGTCTCTCTTGCTTTGTCTCCAAACTGTCCAACTTGAGCTGACCCTCTAATGTACTGATTCCTAATCCTATCCATCCTAGTCACACCGAGTGCAAATCTTAACATCTTTAACTGTGCCACATTCAGCTGTGACTTCTGCCTTTTTGTCAATGCCACTGTCTCCAACCCATATAACATAGCTGATCTCGCTACCCTCTTGTAGACCTTCCCTTTCACTCTTACTGGTACCAGTCTGTCACAAATCACTCCTGACACATTTCTCCACCCTGCCTGAACTCTCTTCTTCACCTCTCTTCCACATTCACCATTACTCTGAACTGTTGATCCAAAGTACTTAAACTCGTCCACCTTTACCAACTCTACTCCCTGCATCCTCACCATTCCTCTACCCTCCCTCTAATTTACACACAAGCCCTGCTGACCTTCATTCCTCTGCTCTCTAGAGCATATCTCCACCTCTCCAGAGTCTCCTCAACCTGATTCCTACTCTCACTACAGATCACAATGTCATCTGCAAACATAGTCCACAGGACCTCCTGTCAGCCTGTCCATCACCACTGCAAATAAGAAAGGACTCCGAGCTGATCCTTGATGTAATCCCACCTCCACCTTAAATGGATCTGTCACTCCCACTGCAGTCCTCACCACTGTCACACTACCCTCGTACATATCCTGTACCACTCTTACATACTTCTCTGCCACTCCCAACTTCCTCATACAATACCACAACTCCTCTCTAGGCACCCTGTCATATGCTTTCTCCAAGTCTACAAAGATACAGAGCCATAAAATTGATCAGTCACAGCTTGAAGTTATGGTAAAAAGAGTAGTAGAAGCTAAGTTAAGAAGGGAGGTGATTAGTGATCAGCAGTATGGTTTCATGCCAGGAAAGAGCACTCTTCTCTATTTCTCCAATAACACTTTCAGAGCAAACATTGCATCTGTAGTGCTCTTTCCTGGCATGAAACCATACTGCTGATCACTAATCATCACCTCCCTTCTTAACCTAGCATCTACTACTCTTTTTACCATAACTTCAAGCTGTGACTGATCAATTTTATGCCTCTGTAGTTACTGCAGCTCTACACATCACACTTTATTCTTAAAGATAGGTACCAAAACACTTTCTCCACTCCTCAGGCATCCTCTGACTTTCCAAAATTTCATTAAACAATCCTAGTTAAAATTCCACTGCCATTTCTCCTAAGCACCTCCATGCTTCCATTGGTATGTCATCTGGGCCAACAGCCTTTCCATTCTTCATCCTCTTCATAGCTGTCCTTACTTCCTCCTTGCTAATCTGTTTCACTTCCTGATTCACTATCCCCACATCATCCAACCTTCTCTCTCTCATTCACTTCATTCATTCATCAGCCTCTCAAAATAATCCTTCCATCTACTCAACACACACTCCTCTCTTGTGAGTACATTTCCCTTACTATCCTTTATCACCATTACTTGCTGCACATCTTTCCCAGCCCTGTCCCTCTGCAATCTGTACAGGTCCTTTTCTCCCTCTTTATTGTCCAATCTGTTATACAACTCCCCATACGTCTTATCCTTCGCTTTCGCCACCTCTCTTTGCCATGCGCCTCATCCCCTTATACTCATGTCTACTTTACTTTCTTCATCTCTTTGACAATCCCACTTCTTCTTCGCCAGCCTCTTCCTCTGTATACTCTCCTGTACTTCCTCATTCCACCACCAGGTCTCCTTGTCCTCCTTCCTCTGTCCAGATGTCACACCAAGCACCTTTCTAGCAGTCTCCCTTACTAGTTCTGCTGTAGTTACCCTGCTGTTCGGTAACTCTCCACTGCCTCCCAGTGCCTGTCTTAACTCTTCCCTAAACTCCACTTTACAATCACCCTTTTTACACTTTCCCCTGCCACCACTTTACAGTCTCCAATCTCCTTCAGACTGGCCCTCCTACATAGGATATAATCCACCTGTGTGCATCTTCCTCCACTCTTGTAAGTCACCCTATGCTCCTCCCTCTTCTTAAAATACGTATTCACCACAGCCGTGTCCATCCTTTTTGCAAAATCCACTATCATCTGACCTTCTGCATTCCTCTCCTTAACACCATACCTATCCATCACTTCCTCATCTCCTCTGTTCACTTCACCAACATGCCCATTAAAGTCCGCTCTAATCACTAGTCTCTCACCCTTGGGTACACTCACCACGACTTCCTCCAACTCACTCCAAAATTTCGCTTTCTCATCCATCGCACACCCAACTTGTGGAGCATATGCACTGACAACATTCATCATTACACCATCATATATATAATATATGCGCGCGCACACACACACACACACACACACACACACATATATATCTATATATATATATATATATATATATATATATATATATATATGTGTGTGTGTATATATATATATATATATATATATATATATATATATATATATATATATATATACCATATACATATATACATATTATATATATATATATATATATATATACATATTATATATATATATATATATATATATATATATATATATATATATATATATATATATACATACATATATATATATATATATAAACTTCAAAAACAAAATCATCCCCAAGGGGGGGGGTGTTACAGGAAACTAACACTGGAGACAGGAGCTGATAGCTGAGCGCTTTTGTTCGGTTTTATTACTACAAACTTCTTCAGTGATACATTAAAATACTTTACTTGTTTTAAATTGTGTGCATTCTCAATACTATTTAATGAGGTGTAGAATACAGCATTTTGATAGACAGTCTCTTTACACTGTTACCCTATGTGGACAAATGCAAAAAGAAGACAATATAACCAATGAGGATGTTCAGAGTGTATGCGTGGGCGTGTTTAGGAATACTATCAGCCTAACCATTTTAGTGCACATTTCACATTGATATTTTCATTAAGTCCCGGTGCCGTTTCGGCATCGAGGAGGAGTTGCCATTTTAATTCTTTTACTTCGAGTAAGGTTTCACAATCACCGTAGAATTCTTGTACTTGCTAGAGTACAAAAAACTTAAATTTGCTGAAGTTGGGGCAGAGGGAGCTGTGTCTGCCTAGTGCATTGCGATGGTCTTTCTTGCGGACTGCCCCGAGGTGCTCTTTTGCTCTATCTGAGAGCTTGCGAGCAGTCTTTC
>NC_056743.1:1805871747-1805881747 GCF_019279795.1 Protopterus annectens | reverse complement strand
ACAGCTGTAACTGTGAAGACCAAACTAATAAAACTGGACAGAAACAATGTGAGACAAGGTCCAGAACATTTTGGAAAAAAACGTATATAAAGATATTGCACATGGTACACAAATGCCACAGATATAGCTAACCTACTGGCAGACAGGTTCAGTGAAAACTTCACCCTCCTGTCCCCCTTCAGTAAACCAGGACATCCCCAGCACCTGCCCTCTCAAAGGCAAAATGTATGGTCTCCATGGGACCCGATAACATCCCTGGCTGCATCCTGCATCAACTCGGGCATAAGCTCTCATCGCCATTAGACACCCTATTCAACAAAAGCCTGAGCACCAGCTTCATCCCAGCTGAATGGAGGATAGCCACTGTCATCCCTCTACAAAAAGGTGGAGCTTCCACTGACCCAAGCAATTATAGGCCCATCAGCCTAACTAGCATCATCATGCACCTTATAAACAAGGACATTGGCAACTTCCAAAACCTTAACTCCACACAGTTTGGTTTTGTCAGTCATGCCTGTTAAACTTGGTCAACTTCTTTGAAAGGGTCACCTAAGACATGGATGAGGGGAAGGTGGTGCACAGTGCCTACGTTGACTTCGCCAAAGCCTTTGACACTATTCCCCACTCTGGCATAATAGATAAACACTCTCAGCTAGGCATCAACCTAAACACTCTCAGCTAGGCATCAACCTGTATGTTACCAGATGGGTAGCAAACTGGCTCACTAATAGAACCCACTCAGTCAAAAGTAGGGGAAGCCACCTGTAGCAGTAGACCGGTAATGAGCGGTGTACCCAAAGGATCGGTCTTGGGGCCTCTACTTAGTTTACATTTATATTAAATCACTTAATAACAAGAGGTGTACATCCCACCCAGTTAAATATTGTCAGTTGTGGTTTAAGTTTTTAAGTTCAGGGTTATCGACTCAATAGATACAGATGCCAGAGGGGGGTCACCCACTCTTAGACTTGAGAAACAAGAACTTCTGTGGCAGCTAAGACCTAATGCATGCCATACCATGGCATGCCATGCTTAATGAAATTAGTTCCATTTTATGTCTTAAGTTTTAAGAGCCTCATGAGATAATATTTGTAACATGCTATGGCTGGCTTTATATTAAGACTACCAATAACTTTAATAATACTATAATTTTCTGACAACCTTTCTGATTAGTGTATATTTTAGGACCGTTGTATATACATATTTTTCTCTATATATTTATTTTTTTAAAAAAGTGAGAGCTTTTTAACTTAAACCACAACTGACGATATTTAACTGGGTGGCATGTACACCTCTTGTTATTAAGTGAATTTATATAAATGTAAACTCATAAGAGTTGCATCTTATTTAACCTGAACATCAGTAAGTTTACTAGTGTTAGTAGTATGCCTTTTAATTATGTGCCTTTTAATTATGTGAGCAAGCTTAAGTGCATCAATTAGGCACTTGATAAAGTATTTAAACATGCTTTTGTATCCAGGGTGTCATTGTCTGATGAAGTTAGGAGACTGTTTGCCTAACGAAAAGCGCTTAACATTATTATCTGGATTTTTGGTACTGGACTTCTTTTAAACTTTTTTATTTGTTGCCTGTTATTAAAATTTTGGACTTTTGGAGCATGTTCACCTTTGTTTGTTGGTTCACAAGTCACTTGTTTTCTTTGTTTGAATATGTCTTTTGTGTAGTCGAACGGTGCTGCCAGTCCACTTTCCCTGCAAACTCGATCCGAAACGGGGAATTTGACCATGTTGATTGAACTCATGAGCCAAAGGCTTGACGACTTGGCGACACGAATGGATACCTTCTCACAAACCGCTTTAACGAAGGCCGGTTTAAGGACTAACAACAACAGTACTGTTACTGGCACTGAAACTAATGAGGCTGGTAGTGGAAGGAATCCTCTACTCAATATAGGTGTAAGTAGCCCTACTGGAGCGAGGGACTACAGAATTCAGTCCACGTTATCTGCCAAAACAGCAGGACACACGTACCAGGGCTCATTGGAGTCCCAGATTTGAACTCATGGCTCAAGGACGAGCCTAAATTATCTATGGACCACACCAGTAATGACCTACGGGGACAACCGGCTACTGGAAGTGTGAGTATTGTGGAGAAGTTAAAACTCTTTGATTTTAAGCTCGTGAAAATAAGAAAACTGCAGCTTGAGGTTAATTATTTTAACGAGTGTCTTAAAGAAAACATTGTACCGAAAGGTTTACGGTTTTGGCAATATCCCACAGGTCTAGTGAAGGGCTCTGCTTTTCACACAGAACTGGTCTTATTTTTTAATACTCCGGGACAAGAACTATGTCCAAGCACACCTCAATGATTTGTCAAAGGAAGTCAATGCACTTGATGATGACATTAAGACAGACTTTGACTTTCAAAAGGTACCAATTTGAGTATAGCATGACTTTTACGAGCATTAATAACCTGCTACTAAAAACAAGGGACATTAAAATTTAAAAAATCAATAGAGACCGGAGGGACTATGCCAACGGAACACCTTACCCAGAGCCGCCCCCTTCACAAGCATGGAATGTTACTAGAGGTTTCAACGCTACAAGGGCTATGCCTGGTAACGTTATCTGCAACCAAACAGAGGCTACACCAGGAACCAGTGTCCAAAGGATGGCAAACTTGAATGAAGACTACCAGAATAATTATTTTGCCGACCAGGATGAAGGGGACAACGACACTCAAACATTTGGTGCCAATTCCAAAAACCTTCCAAAAAACTCCTTGAGCAACCAAGGGCAGGGTTCGAACAAGCCAACCACCAACCAACAGAGGAAATACAATACGCGGAGGAAAAACAACAAGAACAAGAGGTGACTTTCCACCAAAGTGATAGAGTAAGTAACTCCTATTAGTAAAATTATAATGAACAAAAATGGGGATTTTAAAATTTATAATTTTACTGAATATCCAGTTGACCCCTTACTGGTTGAAATTTTTGCTAAGGGATTTACATTTATCCCAACACATACTACCGATATAGGTGCTTTATTGTTGGATTTCAAGCTTTACACCAGGAAACTCAGCTTACAATTGATTTTGGAGAACAGGAAACATAATGGGGACTCAGATCTGTGTATTTCCAGTACTTTTAACCCCCCCCCCATTACATCCATCCATTTTTTTATTTGAAAAAATGTGTGAAATGGATTTTAGGGCTTTTATGCACCACACACACAAGGTAAGGACCAACATCCAACTTAAAGATGAACGTGAGGCTCTCCGCAACTAAAGACTATTACCAGTTTTCCTAATGAAACCAGACAAAGGAGGTGGACTGGTTATTATGCACAATATGGATTACAAAGAAAGAATGGCGAGAATACTCGAAAGGGATGCTTACACCAAAGTGAGCCTGAACGAATTGAACCTAGCGTATAACCGCATTAGAATGTTCTTGAACGATATGTTCATTGACTCACTAATTGATGAGAACACTTATAATTATTTGTCAGTACTATCACCTAGACTTCCCGTACTTTTTGGAATACTTAAAATCCATAAGAACCAAGGAGATCCTCCTATGCAACTTTTGGTAGATGCTAGACAATCAATCACCTATTCTTGTGCTAAGGTGACTGATGACATTTTGAAGAAATGTGTCCTTAGAACCCCAAATCTGCAAAAACTCTTGGTCGTTTTTGGCGAGTGTAAATACATTGGACTACAATGATGAGTTTTGTTTTAACAGTAGATGTGTGTGATTTATATGCGGTGAACCCACAAGATCTTGGGATCGAATGGGTAACTGACCACATGAGATCAAAGGGGGCAGAACGCACAGAACTGAGACTGGTAGAGGAACGTTTGGACATCACACTGTCTAATAACTACATTTATGTTCGAAAAAGAATATTTTAGACGGCAGACAGGGGTAGCTATGGGATCCCCTGTGGAACTAGCCTTGCTAATTTAGTTGTGGCTAAATGGGAAAAGTAAACCAATTTTGAACTTAATGAGAGAATTTATTTTTACACTCGTTTTTTAGATATCTTCATGATCATCAAAGGTGGCCCTGACCTAGCTTCCAGAATGTTAGAATGTTTTAATAAGTCCACTACCTTTCTTAAATTCACTAGTAATTTCCACACAGACACTATGAGTTTTTTGGATGTTGAACTAACAAAAAACAGACTCCGGAAAAAATACTTTGCACGTATTTTCTGGAAGAGCACCAATTCACACTCACTTTTACATTACACTAGTTTCCACCCTACGTACCAGAAAGAAAGTGTTGTAAAAGGCCAACTAGTACGAGCGGCCAGGATGACAATGGAGGACCATCATTTCTTTAAGGAATGTGAACTCTTAAAGTCTATGTTTTTTCAAAAGAGGGTACCCCAACGACTTGATTATAGGCCTTATAGGGGAGGTCAGTAGAAAACATGCTCCTGGCCAATTTAAACCTATCCTATCTCAAGTAGTTATTACATCTCATAGGATAGAAACTGCTACCACAGGAGAGGATGAAATAGGGGGCCCTGAAGCCATAAATGGTGTTGGCTCGTAAAGTGTGCAATACTCTGAGTTTCGTGACTACATTTTCACTAGACTTTGTAGCTTTGAAAACAATATTGGGAAAGAATTGGCAGTTGTTAACATCCAATAGAGACATACAAAGTAAACTAGGGGATAAACCCCCTTGTCACCTGGAGGAAAGGAAAGAACTAAAAAAAACCTCACTGAAAGAAGCACTAGAACAATTAGAGGCTTCTCAGGGACATTTAAGTGTGAAGCATGTAACCAGTAGACATGTTATCACTGGGTCAAAATGCACTGTTAGGGGACATGATTATTTCTTAAAGAATAAGTTTAACTGCAACTCTAAGGCTATAGTCTACCTAGCTGAGTGCCAGTGTTGCCCCGGCTTTTATGTAGGGAAGACAGATTGCAAATTCAAGGAGAGAATTTATAGGTTCATAGGTTGGTACTAGGCTATCAGCCCTAGGGCCTATATAAGCCTAGCCATAACAATTCCCTGGCTATTTCTTCCCACACTATTTACTTCCCTGGACCCCTGTCTAGCAGGGCGACTGACGTGATCCCCGCGTTGAATTTCCTTTCTCCCATCCAATCATCAAGGTTCCTTTTGAAGAGGCCCAAAGAGGCACTCTTGCTTGACATGTATGGGCAATCTATTCCAGAGTCTGGGGAGTCTCTGGGTCAGGAACCTATCCCTCCAGCATGTTTTGTTTATTGTGATGACAAGGTTTAGATCCCTGGAGCGTGTGGCTCTGAGGGATTGGGATTTCTTTAAGTGTAGCATGTCCCAACAGCTCTGGGTTTGACATGGCCTTGTATGTTAAGCAGAGATCACCTCTGAGTAGACTATATGCGACAGAGTATAGCTGTAGATGTTATGTGATCCTATCTCGCCTACATTCTGACTGATGGGTTCGGAGCCGATCCCTCGGCTCCGACTCGGCACACTTATGCCAAAGAGCGAAGTCTCTTATTGGCTGAGCTTACTATATCCCAGGATGCACCACTACCAGTCCCCCAGATCTCGTTTGCCGCTAACTAGCAAAGACGTGGTCTCGAGCTGGCTGAGCTAAGTAGTGTCTTTTAACTAACCTTTTTCTGTCAGAAATTTGCTATTTCTATAACAAAAAGCTGTTTTAACAGCTACTCTGTACTTTTGTGTGAGATTGGAAATTTTTTGTGGAAAATTTGTGTGTGATTGGTGTTTGTTCTGACTACAGGCCCCCTTGATCTGTAGGGCCTTCCCTGTCAGTCAATCCCTTTCAAACCCTTAGGGGTTCTTGGATTCCCTTGAGATATATTCCCTGTTGTTATCGGGCTGTCATTCTTAACCGGCAAGTTAATCTTTGTAGTGTCAGTCTATTTAAAAAGAGTTTTGTCTGTGAGAGAGTTACTGAGTTGTACTTATAATGTCTCAGGCTCCTAGGCCTTCGGGCTTTAAGAAGTGCACTAAGTGTAGTTTTAAAATGTCTATCACGGATGACCACTCTCTCTGTGTATATTGTTTGGGCGCCAAACATTTGCAGGAGTCCTGCAGCGTGTGTCACGCTTTTTCCTCGAGGGTCCTCCAAGAGAGAAAAAATAAACTTATTTTGAAAGGCCTTATAAAACCCTCTTTTGAAGAAGCTTTAGCGTCCTCTCCTTCTCCTGCTAAAGAAAAGCGCGCCGGCTCACCAGTCCGTCGGACCCGACCGCCAAAAGACATAGGCAGGCTTCTCCTTCGGCTCCAAGGACTTCAGAGCCGAGGGCGGAACGGTCTGCCTCGATGCCTCCAGTCTCGACTCCTCTGGCTTCGGAGCCGATGGCTGGGGCATCGAGAGGTGGGTCACCTTCATCGGCTCCACTGATCTCGGAGCCGATGAAGGTTGTCCGCTCAGACACTTCCTCCTCTGCGCCCAAGTCCTCCTCGGCACCGATGGAAACTGGTTTGTGCATTCCTTCGGCGCCGATAGTTATCGAGTCGCCTTGGAGCCGGTCCCCTAGCCCCTTGGGGCTGTTGGAGAGGCCAACTCGAACCCGTTCGGTCTCCTCTAGGTCATCGAGGATGTCAGATTCGGACATAGACAGGGTGCTCCAAAGACTGTTCCAGTCCCCAGTCTTTCAAAAATTTGTTTCGGCTCCAACCCAATTGGCTTCGGAGCCGATAGCCCATTCCATTGCCATTCCTCCTCCGACCGCTTCGGCTCAGTCGGAGCAGGTGCTGTTGGAGCCGGTGGAGATCCTAGGGTCGGCTCCGACCCTTACTCCAACCCCGGCCTTCGGGTCCGAGTTTAGCACGCGGACTTCGGCCGGACCCGGGGGTGACGTTGGGACCAATGCTGTCTGTTCCGAGCCTCCCTCTCGGTGCCGGCTGCGGGACTTCCGTCTGCTATCATGGCTCCGGGGACCGGACACTCCCAGGATTCTGAGGGTCCGGCTTTCAGAGCTAGGAGGAGTGCCTTGGCCAAGTCTTCTTCGGCCATCTCTACGGCTTTACCGGCACCTTCCCTGGGCATGGAGACTGGGTCTTTGGCAGTTCCCCTGTCCCTAGGCAGCGGAGCCCGGGCCTGAGGTTACCCCACTGGGGTTCCCCTCCTCCTGAGGGTTCTTCGGAGTTGTCTTTGGAGGAGCCCCCAAGGAAGAGATTGTGCAAGAGGAAGCACGTGGACTCCCCAGAGTCTCTTGCATCGGACACTGATCTTGATGATGCGGAGGGGTCCCCAAAGTCGTCCTCGGATGATGTCTCATTCGCAGACATTCTAGAGATCCTTAAGCAACGAGGCGGCTGGATATCCAAACCCCCCTCTGCTGATGAGTCAGTGCTTCTCAAGGCCTTTGGGGCTCAGCCCTCCGCCTCCTGGGTGTCTCCGCCCTTCGAGCTCCTGGATTTGGTTTGTCGGAGGGCGTGGGAACATCCAGATACTGTGGAACCAGTGCCTTCTCGCCCTAACAAATTTTTGTCTGCCCCACCCGAGAAGGAGTTCTTGACGAAAGGCGTGGCTGTAGATGCCATGGTGGTGGCATCTGCTACACAGCAGGACGTGGCAGAGGCTTCAACATCCGTCCATCCTCCTAATAAGGAGTCTAGGAGCATGGACCTGTACGGGAAGCGCACCCTGACTTCAGCGGCCTTTACTCTAAGGTCCCTGAATTATTTGGCACATTTCACCAGGCTACAGAGGGATCTCGTCAAGGAGCTGTCAGATTCCCTCTCAGGTAACCTACCTGAGCAGCTAGCCCAGTCGGTTAGCTCTCAGTTGGCTATCCTTACCTCGATTTCTAACTCGTCCATGAGGCTCATTTCATATGCGGCCGAAGGGGCGGGCAGAGCGGCAGGCACAGGCGTGGCTCTGCGGAGACAAGCCTGGCTCCGTTTGTGTCATTTCACGGAGGCCTTCAAGTCTTCCTTCGCCGACGCTCCCTTTGATGGGTCCTCTTTGTTTGGACCTAAGGTAAAAGACACTCTTACCCGCTGTGAGCAAGAGGGAAAAACTTTATCTGCCGTAGGTGCACGTTATTCCACTCCTTCGGCCTTATCCCAAGGCTAAAAGAGGAGGGAAGATGTGGTTCCGCAAATCACAGAAGTTTTTTCCTCAACAGCAGGAAGATTCCCCTTCCAGAGGCAGAGGACGGGGAAATTTTTCTGGGAGACGCCGTCCCAGAGGCGGCAGAGGGCCCCGCAACTCTGGAGACCGCGAGTCCTTTCGTGGCTCTTCAGCCTCCCACACTTCATGAGGGATTGCCCGGCTGTGCTGCTCCGATGCCAGTCGGGTGCCGTTTTGCCAAGCACCTAAAAGCCTGGGAGTCTATCACTCAGGACAGATGGGTGCTTCGGATTATTGCCGGAGGTTACACCATTCCCTTCACACACTCACCCCCACCGTCCAAAAAAATCCTGGACCCACCACCCAGTCAAAGGGAAATTGCAGCCGCAGAAGCTTCAAAGCTGCTAGAAAAAGGAGTCATCCAACCGGTCCCCACAGACCAGATCGGATCCGGAAATTACTCAAGGTTCTTTTTAGTGCCAAAAAAGACAGGGGACCTGAGACCCATATTGGATCTCAGCAAACTAAACCAGTCCGTCATGAAGTCCAAATTCCGAATGGTCACTTTACAATCCATTCTCCCATTGTTGGAGAAGGATGTTTGGATGTTTGGATGTGCTCCATAGATCTCAAGGACGCCTATTATCACATACCGATACATCAGGCGTCCAGGAGGTATCTGCGCTTCAGCCTGGGAGACAGTCATTTCCAATTTTGTGCACTGCCCTTTGGTCTCACCACAGCCCCCAGGGTGTTCACCAAGTGTTTGGCAGTAGTGACTGCTCACCTGAGGAGTCTCGGATTCCAAGTGTTTCCCTATCTGGACGACTGGCTCCTGACTGCCACCACCAGGCATCTACTAATAGACAACCTACAAGCCACCATCTCCCTGGATGCTTCCCTGGGAATTGCATTCAATTGGTCAAAGTCTGTCTTGCTGCCCTCTCAGCGCATAAGATTCATAGGAGCAGAGATCGACTCAAAATTGATGCGCATCTTCCTTTCAAACTTTACAAGGTAAAGTCCGAGCCCTGCTTCCAAGATCCAAAGCCCCAGCCAGGATGGTCCTGCAACTTTTAGGTTCAATGTCTGCCACGGTTCTCCTAGTTCCGCTGGCAAGATTGCACATGAGGATTCTTCAGTGGCTGTTATCGACACAATGGTCTTTTCAGGATCTCCCCCTCAATCATCTCATACTGATTACAGAAACGTGCAAACGGGACCTCCGCTGGTGGCTTCAGCCATCCAATCTGAATCAGGGAAGACCTTTTGTTATACCCTCCGGTGGCCACCCTGACAACGGATGCCTCCCAGACGGGTGGGGGGCATTGTCTGGGCAGGTTAGTTCAGGGTTCTTGGCTTCCAGACGAAACTTTTCTCCATATCAATGTATTGGAAATGAGGGCTGTACTTCTGTCCCTACAAGCCCTCCACAAGTTTCTCCCTCAAGGCATTATCGCTATCCACACAGACAACATGTCGGTGGTCTGGTATCTAAACAAACAAGGAGGGACCAGATCTTACCCCTTTGCAGAGAGGCCATGAGGGTGTGGGAATGGGCTGTAGCTACCAACCGCTTCCTGGTAGCGACCCACATTCCAGGGAAATCCAATATATTGGCAGACAGATTAAGCAGGACGATTCTCTCTCCTCACGAGTGGTCCCTGAACGATACAGTAGCAGCTCAGGTTTTCAAAAGATGGGGGACCCCGTGCTGCGACCTGTTTGCAACACCACAAAACACAAAGTGCAAAAGGTTCTTTTCCTTGACTCCGCCAGGGGAGGCAGCCACGGATGCTCTAGCCCAACCTTGGCCAACAGGACTACTTTATGCCTTTCCTCCGGTTCCACTCCTCCCAAAGTCATCCAGAAAGCTTCCCAATTGGGGTCCACAATGATTCTAATTGCTCCATGACTGGCCTCGCCAGGTATGGTTCCCCTACCTAAAGAAACATGCTCTGGACGGTCCTTGGTTC
>NC_056743.1:1805822522-1805871247 GCF_019279795.1 Protopterus annectens | reverse complement strand
CTGCGTTGCTTATATCCTTACCATGGATGGGAGAGCTTCTCTGTTCACCAGTGAGAGTGGGGAGCTTTGGGCTTCAACCTACTCTGTCCACTGGAGGTATTTCCTGTAGCCCTGAAACTTCAAGCAGCTTATTATTGGCCGTTTTTGGGTCTGATTCCTATCTCTTTCAGTCTCCCCTTGCTTCAAAACCCAACCCATTTGCATGGTTTTGCTGAGCACAACTCTGCACAGCTCCTCATTGGTGTCCTGCAGAGTGATACAGAGCTGTTTCAGAATAGACCCAAGAGACTTTTCCAGATTTAAGTATTTTTTCTCTGTTTGTTTTGCTCCGACTGCCTTTTCCGCCTACAAAAGTGAATTTCTAACCCCAATCTGTGCTTTAAAAAGTTTAATTGCATTTGTCTTCACTTTCTGACAATTTTTGCACTTGTTTTATATCAATTAGAGTCATTTTTGTATTGTATACTGTAGGCTATACGCAAAAGTGCGCTAGCCTGTTTATAACATTTGCAGTGTTTCTGTGTGTATTTTCTGCTGTATTCCTGAAAAAAAACAAAACAAAAAAAATATTCTCTTTTCCGCCTTTGCTGAAATAGATTAGTCCACGAATTTCAAGGTTTTGCTGGGTCCCTGGACTGTGAGCCACTTGTGACTGTGTTGCCCATATCCTTGCCTTAGATGGGGGAAGGAACCTTCTCTGTTCACACCAGTGAGAGTGGGGAGCTTTGAGCAGCTTCTCTGTCCTGGAGGAGACCTCAGCCCCTCAAACTAGTAGGCATTGGTGTTGGCACAGGTGGAGGTTCCTATCTCTCTCAGTTTCCCTGCTTCCAAAACCCGCATTTGTGCAGTTTTGCACGATTTTTGCGCGAATGAACACAGCATTGGACAGGCGCTTAAATGGTGGTTCAAACTATTCTCAAGCTCCACAAAGTCCTGTCTTCACTTTTTTCCATAGAACTGTTCCAAATGCTCAATCGCACTCTATTTTCATTGCTAAAGCCCTGCATGGTTGCTTTCGTATAAATAATATCTATAAGTGGCGCTAGTAAACTAAACTTTTCCCCACCCTCTTATACTTTTCCCCTTAAGTGCCTTTGACTCCTTATTGGTCCTTTTGATCAGTCAAAGCTTATTAATTCCTTACTACTATTCTGGCATTGGTGTCTTTGCACACAGTGCAAGCTGGAGGATTGTTTGTGACTACTTGAGCTTTAAAATATTACAAATATCTTTTGATTATTTTTTACAGATTACTGTTTTTATAATTTAATATATCTTAACACTTTGTCTATTCAGAATCTTCACAAATCCTTATCTGTTTAAAAACTTTCATTTGACTCTGTTAGTACTTTCTTAGGCCTATTTCCTTCCCACCCTCCTCCTACTGTTGGTGTACTTGCTCTTATGGCTTTGCTTGTTGCCGCCTTCCCTACTTTGACACCTCTCCCAGATCTAGTGTCATAACAGCTCATTCTTCTTAATACAGAGAACATTTGATAAGGCCTTCTGTTCCTCCTTTTGCCCTTTTCAAAAATAAAACAAAACTTTTTTTTCTTTTCGCCCTGAACCTTCTTGTATTTCTGGGCTTTGTCCTTCTCTCTCAAACATCCTTGGAAATACTTTACAGTATATCTTCAGAGCATTTCATTATAACTGTATTTGCTATAACTGATTTAAAGTATTTTTTCTGGCTTTTTGAATATTGTACTGCTTAGCGACTGCATCTTGTATAATTTGCCACAGCTCTGCATTCCTATTTAAACTGTTTTTTGTGTTGATTAACTGTTTTACACTCTTAAATTATTTGTTGCTTAATTTTACCACAAACTAACACACACCTCCAAGTGTGCCACTATTAACTTAAAACGCTCACTCGCATTTGACATGTCTGTTTTTCCTTGTCTCTGTAAAAAAAAAAAAAATCTCTTGTTTCCCACCTTACTACAGACTAGAGTAGTCCAGTTTCAGAGTTGTGCTTTGATCCCTGGGCTTTGTTTTTTAGTTCCTGTTACTGATCCATTGCCTTATTAGGAAGGAGGAGAGTTTCTTTTGCTTACCAGGTGGGAGTCTGGGAAGCACTGAGCTTGTGCACGTCCGAATTGGTGAAGTTTCAGCCAGAGGCTAGTAGTCCATTAGTGGTTTGGGCCAATTCCTAGCTCCTTTTCAGCCCCTGCTTTATAAAACACATGGCTAACACGCGTTTTCCAGCTTATACCAACTCAGCACAGATCCCTGTGGTGAGCACTGCAGGTGATCAAGCATGCAGAGGCTAAAGGTGACTTTCTACCAGATATAAGTATTTTTTGGCGGCTTTCCCAGCTGTTGTTAATGAAACCCATTTTGCCTGTTTTCGCTAGAGAGTGATTTCTGCATTTTACACTGTTTATTGCACTTTAAGTTACTAATTATGGAATTGTTTCTATGAGCTACACACACTAAAGTGTGCCGATTCATATTTATAGCATTTACTGTCTGGGTTTTTTTCCTTATCTCTGTAATAAAACAAAAAAAACCTCTTGTTTCCATGTACCTGTACTGAACAAATGATGATGCAGTTTCAGATTTGCTGATCCTGGGCTTTGTTTTTGATTCCTGTGCACTGATTGCCTTGTGGAAGGAGGGAAGTTTCTTTTGCTTACCAGTGTGGAATTAGGAAGCACTTCAAGCGGCCTTTTTGTCCCGATTTGGTGAAGTTTCAATGCCAGAAACTAGTGATCCATTAGTAGATTTTGGGCCAATTTCAGCTCCCTTCAGCTGCTATAAAAACCACGCTAAGCATGGCGCGTTAGCGCATGAGTTGCCTCCTGTTGCACAC
Source organism: Protopterus annectens (assembly GCF_019279795.1). Taxonomy (NCBI): domain Eukaryota; kingdom Metazoa; phylum Chordata; order Ceratodontiformes; family Protopteridae; genus Protopterus; species Protopterus annectens. Next base: position 1,805,868,432 of record NC_056743.1, on the reverse strand, counting down.
TGAGCATGACGGTTAAACAAATTCATGGGCACGGGACATCTAAATTCCACTTCTCTTCAAATTTTCCCTTAGAACTACCTTCCTCGAGCTGTACTGCTGATCTAACAGCATATCCTATAACTGAAAGGATTCTGGCCTTCTCTACTTTCTTGATTCCCAAGTAGACCTGACTTCTACTCTATCTGTAAAGCCCTAGCACTTTCCCTACAGTACTTGCGCTTGATAAAGCACTCTTATTATAGATAGGTACCCCACCGCCTAAAACCCCACTTCCCCGAGTCTTTTTGAAAGTCTCTTTTATCTACTACTTCTAGTAACGCCTTCGAGGGATCAGTTGCTAGTGTCTCTCCAGCTCAACTGGTGTTGAACCTACTAGATATTGAGGCAATGCTACAATTGCCTCATGTACACGAAACAATCCTCCTCCTTCTCCCTGGCAAAACACAAATACATGCGAGAGATGCAACTATCACGGCCAAAAGGCTGGGAGGCTGAGCTCTCTCAACAGGACTTGGGACCAGACAGCTGAGGAGAAGATAACCACACAATACATGCAGTCACACATGGGTGCCATCACAACTTCAAATAACTTACATACTCACACAAAGAGACATGCTAGGGCTCTGATCAAAAATTTACCAAAAACAGCAGACGGCCATGCAAAGCGGACACCCAAACAACTACCACCCGACCCAACTTACATGCTTCTATAGACCACACAGTCAGAGTGTCATGACAGTCCACATATAAGGCCAAACCAAAATGCCAGACACTTGTCATTGAATGTGATTTGTCCACAACAGTCAGACACACTGACGTCCCGCTCCTGCCAGACTGAGTAAGGAGGTCGCAGTAAGGTGCTGGTCGGTCTGCTTATAAGCCGGGCAGTCAAAGCACTGCCAGGCGTGATCTCTCAACGGCAGCAGGTACAAGTGCGACTCAGTCATTGTTGTCCACATTTCTGGTGTCCAGCGACCTCAGGCGCTGCCTCAACAGACTACATGAAAGGGACGTGAGGGCTCTCTGATTATGTAGCCCAGGTGCAGAATTATGACCCTGACCAGAAACACGTATCCTACCTTCACCACAGAATGATGCCACAATTTGACAGGGTGATAAGATGATCTAGCTTTAATAATTGGCTTAAATTCATGGTGTCATTCAAAGGATCAATAACTGTCTGCCTGGGATGACAGCATATGGACAAGCCACGCTGCAACTTCGCATGAGGGACGGCTTGCACCTGTCACCTAGGCTTCGGATGTGTGAAAGCTCTTGCCACCACCCCACTTAGTGCCTTTTTGCACTGGCAGGGGCTCAAATTCTAAACCTACCACCCTAGGAGCCACCAAAAGGAAAAAACTGAGGGTAATGCTGCTCAATTACCAGAAGTTTCAAATCTCAAGATTTTTTTTTGCATGCACTTCGAGGCCCTTCTCCAGCCATGGAGAACATCGATGTCTGTGCTGTGACAGCAATAAACCTGTGGTTCAAGGCTCCTGAGGCACCCCAGCACCTAACAGGTTTCACCTCATATCATCGTTCCGGCCCCAAAATCCGGACAACACTAAGAAAGGAGGGGTTGTCCATATTCATAAAGGACACCACACACCTCAAGGTTGGCTTGGCAACGCTTACACGATGCGCATCGGAGACCATCCACGGTGCAATTAACCATGGTAAGACTTTGCTCTGCAATTGCTGTAGCATGTTTACAGGCCACCCTCTCAAACTCAGGGAACCTCACATGGCCTTCCTGAAAACATTGGAGGATAAATGTATCTCAAACACCGCTCATACTAGGTGACTTCAGCTACCCTAATATAGACTGGGAACACTACTCAAGCCCGAACACTCCTAACCCAAAGATTCCTGGGTTCATAAACTTCAAATGCCATGGAACAACTAGTCACCACCATCTTCCACACAAGAGGAAAAGCATACTTGATCTCATCGCTGTCACGAACAGGCTGGGATCAAAATGTTCAACACGAAGTATACCCCTCACTGTGGTGAGATCAGACTGCCTCATAAACTAATCTGTTTTGGTCCTGCATCCCACCCCACTGAAACAATAAAGACCACAGCTGGCTGAAACTTTCTCAAAGCCCGATTTTACATTTCAAAAACTAGGGTGGTTTCCTTTAGGGCCCTGAGCCAGTGGTAAACATTGCTCAAACGCTGAATCACTTACAAATGGCTTCTACCTAGCACCTACAGGACTGCATGGATCAGGCAATCCCAAACAAAATAAGACTCTCTGTGCACACAAGGCAAGCATCGTCAGTCTCTGGTAATTTGGCCATAAACAAGCTGACTACAACAACAAGGAGAAGCTACTACAATTGAGTTGACCAAAATCCTTGAAAGGTGGGCAATTTCTGATCATTATAAGTAAAAACTGCTGAGCTCTCACCAAAATCATCCAAGGCAAATTTTGAGAGAAAAATCGCCTTTAAGGGACTCTAAAGACAATCATAAGGCCTTCTTCCAGCTGTATATTGAAACCTAGGAGAAACTTCAGATATGCTCAGAATTAGTTCAAGATGATGTAGAAAATTACTGAACCTACACACATTGCCCCAACATACTGGCTGACAGGTTCAGTGCAAACTTCTCCCCCTCCCCCAAAGGAGAATATCTATTCCAGAGGATTAGCAGCCCCAGCCAAACATCTCCAACTTGGAGGTGAGAACTGCCTCACTAAGAATAAAAGCCCACTTGCAGCATCCATAGGACCGGATGGATGTCTGACTGTGTGTATGAACTCCGAGGAATTAAACTACAGTTAGGACAGCTGTTGGTCTTAGCCTCACCTCAGGATAAACGTACCCAAGGAGTGGCTGCAATGCGACTGTGGTCCCACTTCATAAGAAGTGCCTCCTCAGACCTAAAATTACACGCCCATTAGCTTGCGACAAGCCTTATCTGCAAAGCCATGGAGAGGATCATAATGGAACTCATAAATAGGAGACATAGGGAACTTGCAGACTTTGGATCCAACAGTTTGGCTTTGTCAAAGGCAGATCCTGCCTCTTAAACTTGGTTGACTTTTCGAGGACAGTCACCAAGGCCATTGATGCAGAAGAGCAGTCCATACAGCCTACCTCGGTTCCTGGCAAGGCCTTGACACAATACACACGCTCAGGTATCATCCGAAAAACTCATCAGCTTGAATGTAAACCCATACATCACAAGATGGGTTTACCAAACTGACGCTAAGTGACAGAACCCACAGGGTCAGAGTTGCTGGAGCTATGTCAGACTCCAAAGCCTGTACTCACAAGTAATCCCACAGGAGGCCTCAGTCCCTGGGTCCACTGCCTTGTTAGGCATCTACTTTTCTGAGTACAAGCATGACACAGGAGGGTTATGGCTGACAAAGTTTGAATGACTACACAAACTAAAACGCCATAGTAAAACATCTGACACAGATATCCTCCAGAAAGAGACCTCACAGAAACAGGATGCTTTGAACGTTGCCAGAGCCATGGCCTGAAGTTAGGACCCCAGCCAAAATGCATGAGTCATGTTACCCACTTTGGGAAAAACAAGGTTCTGCACCCCTAGCTACCATATAGGTGGCAATCCACTTTGAGCACAGAAAAAGTCATCAGGGATCTGGCGGTTGGAAGTTGACAATGTAGCCTTTCGTTTGACATCATGTTGCTAAAGTAGTTGGAAAACCTTCTATATAAGCCCACAGATCAGCGAAGGGATTCACATCTAGATCGAAGAGTGTCATCATCCCCCTGTACTCATACATTCATTAGACCTATGATTGGAGTACAATGCCCGTTCGGAATATATCTGACCAGACACCTGCTGCAAAACTTTGAAAGGCCCCAAAAGTTCCTCACCAAAAGGATAAAGGGTCTCAAAAATATATATGTCTTATGCTGCCCAACTGAAAGAGGCATCTGACTCAGCTCTTATTCAGTCCTCTCTATTTGGCTTGCTCAGAGGTGACCTGTGCCCTGACATATAAGGCCATGTCAAACCCAGATTTGATACTAATATGCTTCACCTCAAAAATCTAGATCCCTCAGAACCACAAGAGGCGGGGAGACTTAAACCTTGGCAGCTGGTTATAAACCTAGAACGTCACTGGAGGGACAGATTCATCACCCAGAGACTCCCTATAACTGTGGAGACAAAATCCCGGTACACCATGAGGGCTTTCACCTCGCTTCGCCTTGTTCAAGAGGAATCTTGACCAATGGATGGGAGATATGAAGATATACCCCGAGGGATTACTTCAGTGTATCACTGCTTGACAGAGGCACAGAAAAATGATAGAGCATAATTTTTATTGACTAAACTAAAGGGGTGGCGAAAGCCACATAACTATAGGCTAGGCTTATCGTGCCCTTGGGCGAATGATAGCCTAGTATGAACCCTATGAACCTATAGACCTATGTTCAAAAGTCAGTTTGGTTTACTCAGTCCAAGCTGGTGAATCTGCAAGAATCTTGGGGCAATGTTACACCAACTGCCTTATGTACACAGACCACCCTCTCCTCCTCTCCAACAAGCTCAAATGCTATGTGAGGAGATGCAACTATAATGAGCCAAATCTGGGCTGAGCCCTCTCAACCCAGTATGGGCGCAGTCAGTCAGGCAGAGAAGGTAACCACACACACACCACAAATCCAGTCTCACATAGACCTATCGCAACAGCAAACCAAACACATAAACACACAAAAACATACTCGGGCTCTAAATAAAATCTCAAGCAGCCACGAGAGACCTCCAAAGCAGACATCCAAGCAAATCACGCTTATCTCCACAACAATACCCACGTATCACACTAGTTCTACAAAGTCAGTGTGCCACACAGTCACAGCCCTTAAGGCTGAAGCAACACACCTAATACACTTGTAATGGGTGACTCTATTGTCAGACCACTGGCGTCCCACTCACCAGGCTGAACAAGGAGAAGGTCACTGTAAGCTGCCTGTGGGTGCCAGGATCCACCATATAACATTAAGCACTCCTTGCAGGTCACTCCAAAGCAAGGTACAAAGCTGATATGACTCCGTCATTGTCCATGCTGGTGTGAATGATCTGTAGACTACCTCCTGGACTACATGAGAAAGAGACATAGAGGAGCTCTCTGATCATGTAGCCCAGGGCCAATGTATGGTTCCCTGACCTTGGAAAGGTAGCATCTTAACCTCACCAAGAATGATGCCCACAGTATAAAGACAAAATGATCAATTTTTAACAATTGGCTTCAAAAAGTATTGGTGTCATTCAAAGGGGATCAGTGTCTGTCATACCATGGGATGACATGCTCGACAAGCCGTAACCGGCCACTGCTGGGCTAGGGAGTGGCTTGCACCTGTCACCCCTGGGCTTTTTGGAATATTGGCTAAGGCTCTACACGCCCATAGTGCCTTTTTGGCAAGGGCTCAAAAAGACAAACCCACCTCCATAGACAACATTGAGGAAAAAGAAATCTAAGGGGTAATGCTGCTCAGCATGAAGTCTAAACCTCAAGATGCACACACACTTTCGAGGCTCTCCTCAGTATGGAGAATATCGATATCTGTGCAGTAACAGAAACCTGGTTTCAAGGCTTACCTGAGAGCTTTTACCTCAGTACTACCAGGTGGTTATACCTCCAGCTACCATGCTTTCGGCCTCAACTCAGACCCGGACTACACACAAAGGAGGGTAGTATCATATTCATTAAAGATACCCACCTCCAGGTTGAAGTGGCACTGCACAAGCATCGGAGACCATCCATGTGCAACTAACAGTGGGCAAAACTGCCTTTCAGTTTGTGGTAGCCCAAGTTATGGACCACCCTCCCAAACTCCAGGAACCCTCACTTCCAGCTTTCACTGAGAACACTGGAGAATATGAAGGTCTCTCCAAACACCATCATATTGGGTGACTTCAACTACCCAACATAAACTGGGAGCACTACTCAAGCCCCCAAAACCCTCACCCAATGATTCCTAGAATTTATAAACTCAAATGCTATGGAACAACTGGTCATCACTTCCACAAGATGGGAAAACATATCGGACTCCGATCATGCACTGGCAACATGGGGACTCTATGTTCCATACCAGAGGTATACCCCTCACTGGTAAGATCCTGGACCATAAATTAATCTCACTGGACATCCATATCTCCATCCCTACCCACAGCCAAGGAAACCAGGGGTGAAGAACTTCTCAAAAAGTAGACTTCTACACTTCTCAAAACTGAGGTGGAATCCTTCAAAGCCCCCAGGCCTTGGAGTGGAAAATACGCCCAAACTTTATGTTGCAGAATCTCTTTTACAAATGCATTCTACATGGACACCTACAGGAATGCATGGATCGTGCTTATCCCAAATAAAACCAAGACTCTAACTCCTCCAAAGGCAGCAGAAGACCTGTCTGGTGGACCCCAGCCATAAACTAAGCTTGGTACAACAGAAGGAGGAAACTACTACATGATAGAGCAAAATTCCAAAAAGGGAAGGCATCTCTGATCAGTACTAGCAAGAAACTAATGCATCCCTCATAAATAATTATCTAAGGCCAGGCTTCAAAGAAAAATTGCACAAGATCGAAAGATAATCCGCAAGGCCTTCTTTAGTTATGTCAGGAACCTATGCGGGTGCCAACTCCCAGATATGCTCTGAGTTAGTGCAAAATGACAAAAAATACACTGAACCGACAGACATTGCCAACATCCTGGCAGACAGGTTCAGTGCAAACTCCCCCTTCCCCAAAAGAGCAAATGTACTATCCCAACAGAGTGTAGCCTCCCTGACATCACAGATGCACAGGTGAGGAGCTGCCTCTCAAAGGTAAAAACACAGCATCAATGGGACCGGATGGTGTCCCGGGCTGCGTCTTACACGCTGAGCTCCAGGAGAAGAACTGAACCTCACATAAAGACTGTTCAATTTCAGCCTTACTACAGGATATGTACCAAGGAATGGCGTACAGCAACAGTGGTCCCTCCACAAGGTGGTGCGCACAACGGTCCCCCGGAAACTATGCCTGTTCGACACAATAGCCTGGTCTGCAAAAGCCATGCAGCATATATCATCGTGGAACTCATAAACAAAGACACTGCTGGGAGCCTCCCAAACACTGGATCCCTACCCAATTCGGCTTTGTTAAGGCAGAGCTTGCCTCTTGAACCTGGTCGACTTCTTTGAAAACAGTCACCTGGAAGGCCATAGATGAAGGGAAGCGTAGTCCATAGCCTACCTATGGACCTCACAAAAGCCTTCAACACAATACCCCACTCGGGCATCATAAATAAGCTCACCAGCTTAAATATCAACCCTATGTCACAAGATGGGTTGCAAACTGGCTCAGGATAGAACCCACATGGTCAGAATTGCAGGTGCCATGTCAGACTCTAAACCAGTTACAAGTGGGCGTCCCAAGGCTCACGATCCTGGGACCTCTCTTATTCGGGTATATATTTCTCTGAGGTACAAGGCTAACACGCAGGAGGACTATGGCTGACCAAGTTCACAGATGACTGCAAAAACTGGGTGCCATAATCGACTCACCGACTGACACAAGCATCCTCAAAAGGGTCTCACAGAGAGACGGATAACATGGTGCCGAGCCATGGCCTAAAAGCTAAATACCAAAAAGTGCATAGTTATCCCTTGAGAAAAACAAAGGTACACACAAATTACCACATAGGTGGTAATCCATTAATATCTGAAGAAGTAATTGGAGGATTTGGGGACCCAAGTAGATGTAATCTCTCCTTTGACAACCACGTTGCCAAAGTGGTTAGAAAGACCTTCTATATAGCCCACCTTATCACGGTAAAGGGTTCTGTCTAGATCAAGAGAGGTCATTGTGCCCCTCTACTCATCACTCATCAGGCCCATAATTGAATACAATGCCCCATTTGGGATGTACCTTACCCGACACCTGCAGCAACTGGAAAGACCCCAAACGTATCTCCTCACCAAAGAGGATCAAGGACTCAAACAGATGCCCTATGCAGTTAGGCTAAAGAAACTCCAGCTCTACTCAGTTGCTTACCGCCTACTCAGAGGTTTGCGTCTGTGCCTGACGATACTCAAAGCCACATCCAAACCAGAATTAATGGACATGCTCCACCTCCAGGAAATCCAAATCCCATAGAGCTACATGCCTCAGGGACTTAAAACCTCAACACAGAAATAAATAGGACATGCTGGGAGGGACAGATTCATATCCCAGAGGCTCCCTCACTATGGAACAAAATCCCAGTCCATGTTAGGCAGAGCCTCAATGACCCTCTTCAGAAATCTTGACGAAAGTGGATGGGAGATCGTGGTTTACCCCTGGGATCTCTTCTGTGTCTCTACTAGACAGAGACACAGTAAACTAACCTTTTTAAAAAGGGCTATCTTCTGTGACCTACCTATACAGAGGCACAGTCCCAACTAATCTAAAAGGGTGGCAAAAGCCAAACACACTCTGGCTAGGCGTATAAATGCCCTAGGGCAGATAGCCTAGTATCAACCTATGAACCTATGAACCTATGAATGAAATTGACATCAGATAAAGAAGTTATGTACTCATCACATGGTCAGTGTTATCCGTTTTCATTCTTCTTCCACCAACCCTCAACATTTTTCACAACTGATTTATGGAAGAAGAAGAATTAATAAGGGCACCAATGATGTCTTTCCTTTCACTGTTGCAGTCTTCTTTACATCTGGGATTCCCTTCCAAGGGTAGACCAACATCCGGCCAGTATACCATAGCCTAATGTAGCTTTAAGGTACATCAAACATCACAAGTATGCTCCTCGCGTAATGGCAGAGGCATAAGGTGATGTCTGGATGTACCTTCCTTACACTTGCATCCCTTAATCATTGGTCTGAATGCCTACATTCGTTATCTGCAGTTGGAATGCATTTCTGTTCCCCGGTTGAATGCCCATGCCTGTTGCTGAAGTCTAAGCTGTAGCAGATAAGTACCCCGTTGTGTTTTGTTTTTTTCTTGGCTTTTTTGTTGCTGCTAAGGTTAATGTCATCCAGGAAGGGTAAATGCTAGTGTCGTAGATAGCTTCTCCATATAGTCCACCACAACAAGTGTCTCTTTTGCCTAGGAGCTTTGCACAACCATACAACCTGTTTGATTTGCCAGGCTTTTGTACCAGAAACCTTTTGTAGTAGGTTGTCTTCCCTTTAAAGATACAATGTAAGGAACTTCCCGCCACGAGTGTCTGCCATTAAGGAAGAAGAAGGTGAAAAAGGCAAAACTGGAATCTTCTGATGTCTAGCTTATGCTGGGTGTTTCTCCTGAGGTTGCTGAGAACCCTAAGGCTTGCTTGGTTGTGTTGTCAGATGCCTCTGCCATGACCAAGCTGGAGGGTGGCGAGGATCTGGTGCGCAGCACATCCGAAGAGGCTTTGCAGGCATCCATTTTTTTACATTCAGGGGGAGCCACAGCTGATTCGTTATGATGGCCTTGGGGGGAATTCCACAGATTCTCATTAGGGAAGAGTTTCCTTCTGTGATTATTGAATACCATCCTGTGTCTAAGCCATCAAAGTTTTATAGGGTGGATGTTATTTTAAAGAGGAAACAGAAAACTAAGCATGTTTCTCACGCTCGTACGGATCCACAGAGTGAGTGGCAGACCTTTACTCAGGGGTTGTTTAATGCTTTAATGGCAGTAAATCCTCCTTAGGGTTTCTTTTCCTGTTCCTCCTTGGTCCTGTAGTCCCATTAAAAGGCACAGAGAACAGGCTGCATCTGAAGATGAGTCGGCTTCTGAGGAGGATTCCTTGGCTTATTCCACTCAAATTCCTTCTCCTTTAGACAGTGGGTCAGAGGAGGAGGAGTGTAACAGTCCTGATACTCCTTTTGAAGAAATTTCCTTCTGGGACACAGTTTCTAAGATGACGGATTTTTTAAATGCGATTTTGATCAGGATTCTGACATCCATAGGAAGTATTATGAGTTGCTGCAGATGGATTACGCAATACCTTTTGCTATTCCTCCTGTTTTGACTGCTTTGTTTGATGTTTTTTCTAATGCTTGTAAAGCTCCTGATTCTCTGCACCTTGATCCTAACAAAGCTGATAGGATGTGCTCGTACAGTGCCTTAGTGTAGGATTCTGCAGTCAAACTTCCAGATCCCTTCTGCGTGGGTGTTGTGAAGTTTGTCACTTCTGACGTCAGTAGCATGAAGTTGGCTTTACAGAAGTTTTTTAAGGAGGTTTCCTTACTGGGGGGTGGGATGTGGATGTCAAGGGTGATTTGCTTATGGTCAGACCTGACCAATGAGGGGGTGACCACTGGTGTGGAGCATCTATCTCCCATGTTGGTAATGACCAGATCTAGGATATTGGAGCCCCTGGTGGGACAATGGATTAGTTGATCCAGGGCGTTGGAATTTATGAATTCCAAGAACAGTTGGGAAAAGAAGTTGGTACCTGAGTAGTTTTCCCAATTTATGGCAGGGTAGTGGAAATCACCCAGTATTAGGGTGTTTGGTTGTATCTTAATATTTTCCAGTATGTTTAGGAAGGTGTAGTGAGAGTCTTGGGGTATGGTGGGGGATCTGTAGCAAGCTACAATTTGTATTGCAGTCGTACCTAGTGTTAGTTGCACCTGGAGAATTTCAGATGCATTGTATTGGGCAAATAGCCTGGAGGTGTGAATATCCTTGGTGAATATGGACACTCCTCCACCTTTAGTGTTTCGGTCTTGGTTTTGTGGCCAAAAAGTGTGGTAAGAATTGTAGCCTGGTATTGCAGGGGTGCTCTCTGGAGCCTTGAACCAGGTCTTAGTCACTGCACAAATACTGATGTTCTCCATTTTTAGGATTGCCTCGAGAGAGTGCATTTTGAGGTTTAGACTTCTAGCATTGAGTAGCATTACCTTCAGATTTTGCATGCTTGTATCTGTTATGGTGGTGGTTTAATCCTTTGAACCTTGCCTAAAAAAGGCACTTTAGGGGTGGCAAGAGCTTTAGCCAGTAACCTGAATCCCAGGGGTGACAGGTGCAGACCATCTCTGGCACTATTTAATTCAAAAGCTGGATATGACCATTTGTGTGTTAATACCAAATCAGAGTATATTGATAAGAAAGGTAATCTATGTAGTAAGACGACAGTGAAACACATTTGCACACATGCATAAAATAGAAAACAATGCAAAAAGTAAGTCAAGTGAGTTCACCATATTATTAAAGATATCACTATTATGCCCCCAATCTGTCATTGAGACCTAAACTTTGTTCATAATTTTCTTCAACCACATGAAAACTTAAAGGATCAAAATCAAGAATGTGATACATTGGCAAAAAATGGTAGAACAGTTGCTGAGGCTAAAGAATATTCATTATTCTCTATAAAATAAATAATCTTAAAATAGCAAAAACAGGCAGGAAAACAATATTCTGGGATAATATACCAGTTTTCACAGAAATGTAGAAAATGCCAGACCAAGATTATCCCTGGGACCATGAACTGCCAGTTTCCCTCCTTTTCTCCTACCAGCCTTGTTGACATGGGCCTACTGAGGCAGTGTAGCAACTGCCTCATGTACACTGACAATCCCCTACTTCTAATTCATTTGTGATTGATGCACCTACATTATGAATCTGGAATCACAGGTCTCTCAAGCAATAGATAATAGTACAGAGTGGGTTGTCAGCCCACCTACCTCAACTCCTACTCATGATACACAGCATACACATAGACCAACATATACGGAGGTACTCACACAAAATTTACTTAAACACCAGAGACCTCCAAAACACATATACACTAAACCAACCGTAACAGTCAAAACACACACTACATATAATGACACAAACACATGTCTCAACATCAAAGCCCATAAGGCAATGCACATCAACTCCAAATATCTTAGTCATAGGTGACTCTGTAATGAGACACACAGATGTCCCCACTTACCAGGCTGAACAAGGACAAAGTCATGATCAACTGTCTTTCTGGTGCCAGGATTCTTTAGATCATACAGGTAGTCAAGACTGTCAACAAGTGCCATTATGATTCAGTCATAGTATATGTTGGTGTGAATGACTTGAGACATAGCTCCCTGGATTACAGCCTTGAGCAGCATATTATCCTCGTCCATGATGATACCACAATATAAACAGAAAATCATTGACTTCAATGATTGGCTTAGTTTCTGGTGTCATTCTAAAGTGATCCACTTTCTGTCAGCTTGGAATGATAAGATTGATAGACATTGATGCTTTGCCAGAGATGGTCTGAATCTGTCACCCCTGGGATTTCTGCTACTGGCAAAGGGTCTTGCCACCTGCATAATGCATTTTTTAGGCAATGTCACAAGGACAAAATTCCTGATGTAAAAATTTCATTAAAAAACAACCTCAAGGTTATGCCGCTAAATGCCAGGAGTCTTAGCATGAAACTGCACTCACTAGAAGCAGTCCTCACCTTGGAAGATACTAACATCTGTGCAGTCACTGAGACCTGGTTCAAGGCAGTGGAATGCACCCCAGCAATACTGGGTTACACTTCCTACCACATGTTCAGACCCTAAATAGAAGGCGTAAAAACTAAAGGAGGTGGTGTATCAATATTCATTAAAGATAAATACTCCTCCAGATTAGTTAAACAGTATGATTCCCTGGAGACACTTCAGGTGCAACTATGAAGGTGTCAGAATTGTAGGCCTTGTCTTGTAAGTATAAGAGGTCACACTGTCTCCTTTGAATGCACTTCATTACTCTGATGTTGTTACGATTATGGAAAACTCATTTTTGTGTTTTGGATATAACTATGAAGGTGTCAGAATTTTAGGCCTTGTCTTGTAAGTTTCCTTTTTTTTTATTGGCAAACAAAGACATACTATCCCAGAGAAGCAATCCATGCCTTATGCCAGAAGTGGCTACAAAGGGCAGCCTCAGTTAGTAAATTCACCTTCAACTGTTTTTTTTTTTTCCATAATTCAGTTTAAAGTTGTTATGGAATCAAGTTAACTTACATCAAATCACTTATTGCTGTGGAGGCTAGAATGTACATCAGTTTATTAATATACTTTTTTGCAAAGCCATTGACAGGAAAACCCCAGACAAGGATGTTGTTTACCATTGTGCAAGTGTAAGGTATACTTGGAAATAGTTTTTATGCATTTCCAGGGAAATAACGGAGAGGATACATTTGAGTTGCACTGCTGGGTCTGTAGCCATATTTGCAGATGTTTGTTTTGCTCACTATTCAATGTATGGGAGACTTTTGCATAAAAAGTTGACAGGTGGAGTTCTGTTGCATATATAAACTGAACTGTATAACTGCCAGTGCTAATGCTGTTATCATGTCTACTTGTGCACTATTTAATTCAAGAGCTGGATATGACCATTTGTGTCTTAATACCAAATCAGAGTATATTGATAAGAAAAGTAATCTATGTAGTAAGACGACAGCAAAACACATTTGCACACGTACATAAAATAAAAAACAATGCAAAAAGTAAGTCAAGTGAGTTCACCATGGTACACATGAATAAGTTTTCAGCATTTTACAAATTCACTGAAAAAATGGTGAATTAAGGAACATTTACTTCGATAAAGCAGTGGAAGGGACATTAATGAATCAGGACTTTTGGCATCACATCAGATATGTCATAGAGAACTGTCTATAAACTATTTTCACCTTTGATAGTTCCTTCCATTGGGATCTGGCTTCTATTTTAATAATCCATGCTTCATGAAGGACGATTACAAAGTAATGTCTGAAAACTGGGATTCACCATACATTTCGTTAAGAATAATTTCGGGTGATGATACATCATCATATTGACAGAGCACAGCATTATCAACCCATCAATAAATGCATCATCTGTGCTACCAGGACCTGATATTATCCTAAGCCAAAAGCAAAGCGTCCATCTCCTTCCCAAATAGAGAAAAGGAAATGGTCATTCATGCCAGTGTTCCATGAAGAGTCTGGAGTCAATTCCCAAGGATGAAAGTCATTTCCTCTGATAGTATTTATCCGTTTCACATCTGTGCTAAAGGGACGGGGAAATATTCTTATCCAAAGGAAAGTAGTACATATCCTTCATAAAAGAGAAGTAGCCATATCTGATCTGTTCATTCTCCCTCAACAAATGGGTTACAGATCCAATCCCGGGATCCGAGTCTATCGCATACTTCAATTTTTGGTTCAACTTTCAAGCTCCTTTCTCCACCCGCAATGCCTTAGTCCTTCCCTAGTACCTCAGATCTTGTTTGTTACCAAAGAAGTCATACATAGGGTCATTGTCTGACAGCGATTCTTCAGGTATTTCAATTTTTTTATAAGTAATCTTCTTAGGCAGTTCTTCCTTGCTCTCTTTACTATAATCCTTCCTGTTAGTCTTCAGTTTTAACATGTCAGGATATTTTCTTATAGCAATTTCTTAAATTTACCATGGGTGGCATTTTCTATTTCTGTATTCTTTTCTTTCCTTCCTGCCCTAAGGATAATTCTTAATTACCATTGTTGGTAATTTTATATAAAATCTTGAATCTTATATTATTTCATTTTTTCTTCAATGTACTGTCATGGCCAACAAGCCAATAGGAAGTTCAGTTGGGCACAAAATCGCTAACTCACATGCCCACAAGGAATGTGTCTATTGACTAGGAGCAGCTCATTCAAATACAAACTGCTCAGTGTGTGCAGCTTTCAGTATGAGAGCGGTAGCTGACAGACACAGTAAACTTATTCTTAAGGGTTTACTTCCTCCCCAAACATCTTCAGAGGCTAAAACTCCAGGTAAGACCAGTAAAGCTCCTTCTGAACATAGGAAGAATTCACCACCGAAGTCTTCCAGGACTTCTTTGGAGCTGCCTTATGGAATTTCATATCTGATCTAACTTCTTCGAACTCTATGATATGAACTCAAGATCCAAAATCTTGGGATCCTAAACCATTGAATCTAATTATCATATCAGCAAGGCCTACAACTTAGTCTATGGATCCCAAATCCTGGTATCCAAAGCCTAGTACGTCCTGCATTCCTACAGCTCATGCCCAAGAGTTTCTTTTTGATTTAATCTCCATCAGGCTCCATTCCCCTTTCATGAAAACTCCCAAGAAGGACTTTAGGCCCCAGACATCCGTACCATCCACCAGGTCCTCCAGAAGTCTTTCTGAAGTAGTTGTGGACAGGATAATGCAAAACTTCCTCAGAGTTCAGATCAAGATGGATGTTACCTTGGCTCCATCCCATATTGGATATGTGAGTCTGCCTGCTACTACTCACAGTTTTCACTCCTTCTCTGAACCAGCCTTCGATTTCAGAGCCCCAGAATTTGACAGCTCTGAGAGTTCCAGGCCTGGATCCCAACAGAATTAGTTCCTCGACTCTGACTTTATCCCTGACTAGCTCTGCTACTATGCCTTCAGATTGGAACAGGTCCCAGATCCAAAGTGTCATGTACTTAATTTGTGTGGCTGCAACTTGGGTCATTCCTCATATCTTTATTACTCATTACAAAATGGATCTGGTTTCTAGGGGAAGAGCATCTTTAAGCTGCACTGTGCTCATGAATATCCTTCCTCGGAGTACACCCATGATTTTAGGGAGCTGGGGACTCTGCCCCAACTATTGAGGATTGAATGAGAATTGACATCAGATAAAGAAGTTATGTACTCATTACACCATTCCATCAGTGTT
This sequence comes from Protopterus annectens, assembly GCF_019279795.1. NCBI lineage: Eukaryota > Metazoa > Chordata > Ceratodontiformes > Protopteridae > Protopterus > Protopterus annectens. The sequence goes on along the minus strand of NC_056743.1, from coordinate 1,805,852,795 downwards.
ATCCATTTTCATTCTTCCTCACCTCCCCTCCCACCAACCCTCAACATTTTTCACAATTGATTTATGGAAGAAGGAGAATTTATAAGGGCACCAATGATGTCCTTCCTTTCACTGTTGCAGTGTACTTTACATCTAGGATTCCCTGCCAAGGGTAAACCAACATCCGGCCAGTATACCATAACCTAATGTTGTTTTAAGGTACACCAAACATCACAAGTATGCTCCTCGCATAGTGTGTAGGGCATAAAGGTGATGTCTGGATGTACCTTCCTTACAAGTGTTTGCTGCCAGTCCAAATGCATCCGTTGATCATTGGTCTGAATGCCTACATCCATTGTCTGCAGTTGAAATGCATTTCTGGTCCCCGGTTGAATGCCTATGCCTGTTGCTAAAGTCCAAGCTGTGGCAGATAAGTACCCCGCTGTATTTTGTTTTTTTTTTCTTGGCTTTTTTGTTGCTGCTAAGGTTAATGTTATCCAGGAAGGGTAAATGCTAGTGTCGGAAAGAAAATCACAGATGGTATTATTCAAACAGTTTTTGTAAAATTAATGGCAGGACAGTTAAATAGATAAAAAAATAATACTGAAATCCATGTAAGCTAATTGTAATGTAGTATAAATGCATAGTTATGCAAATCACAATCACATTAAAGGAAAAATGCTAAAAGAATTAACTACAGTTTACAGAGTATGAAATGTGAGCTCAGACCTTCCTAGACTGAATGAATAGTTACAGGAAATGCTGGAAAGATAAGATAAACAACAAGACTGATTGCCAGATAAGTAGCTTGAGTTTTTCTAAAGCATCATTGTTATTAAAACATAATTGTTAAAATGTTTACAGGTAACACTATTTGGTAATTGTAATAAAATGCCACAATTGTGCATAGATGCCACTTATAATCTGTTTGCAAGTAAATGTTAAAAGGACAAAAAACCTCAGTTGCATCAAGTACAGCCAGCAAATGGGCTATAGTATATATACAGTTCAAATCAATTGTGCAGGAGGGTGTAAATACCTACTAGAGGTAATATACAGTGAAAGCTTTATTTAGTAACCTAATAAAATAAATGTATAACCAAAGTGTTGGGCTAACATACATTCTATTCTCACAGCATAGGGCAGGTAAATAGTGCTGAAGTAATACAGGGGGAGGGGCACTTTCTCAGTTTTACACTGACTGTATAAGCAGTACTGCACAAGGGTCTGAAATAAAGCTACAGAAAAAATAAACAGCAAGGGTCTGAAATAAAGCTACAGAAAAAATAAACAACAAGGGTCTAAAATAAAGCTACAGGAAAAAATATCTCATTCCTTCTTGACAATACTCTTTTATGGGGGGAAAAACAGGTATTAGTGTATTAGAAATACTGGTAAACTGGATTAAACCTGACAGGATAAGATATTTTACAAGTTGTTAATAGCTATCATAATGGTTATTATTGTATTGTTTAGAATTAAATTGTATTTACAACCTGTTAAATTGTAAAGCTATACAAGGGATGGTTTAAAAAACAAGAGATGATTTAAAATTGATAAAGCTATACAAGACAGAATAAAGATATGCAAAATGCATAAATGTTTCTAATAGCAAGAAAAGAATGGTCACTATTTTTAATATGTTTTTGGCAAAACAATGTTGGTATAAAAAAGCATCAATGTTTCTAATTGCTGAGTATGTAGTTTAAAATAACAGGATGGACACAATATGTTTCCTAAAACAACAGGATATGTTTATGACACTGTGACAATGTGTTTTCTCAAAAATATGTTTTTCTGCATAAAAAACAGGATATGCTTATCAGCATTGGCACAAGAACAGATGTTCTTAAACACAGATCCAAATAGAATACAGAACAATGTGTTTCCTCAAAAATATGTTTTTTTACATGGACATCAGGACACTGTTACAGGATATTCACACTGTCAGAAAAGCTGGTCTCTTACAAGACATTGTTAAACAAGGAAGCTTAGTATTGTTTCTACAGGATACCAAGAGGACTAAAACTGTATATAAAGAGCTGTATAAATCCAGTTATGTTAGAGGTATGGTAGGGACTCATGTGTCCTAAGGTAAATGTTATATCTCTCACATCATCTGTACTATATGAGAAGTAAAGTTGGAACAGTACTTTTAAGCTGCAACGTGGTTCCGTTTGGTTTATTATAAAAAGTTATTTGTTACTGCTCTCTAAAGTTGATGCTGCAAAGTATATTCTCTCATCAGTGTATATTCTGCAAGTTTCTGTATGCAACAGACTGTGAATGCAAATATAACCAGACTTTGAATTTTAGCAGAATCCAGCTAGCAAGACTGAGTGTCTTAAGAACACTTCAAATCCATCACACCAAGCAGTAAGCAGCTCCATGTATTTTTTCACTTTACATCTAGGATTCCCTGCCAAGGGTAAACCAACATCTGGCCAGTATACCATAACCTAATGTTGTTTTAAGGTACACCAAACATCACAAGTGTGCTCCTCGCATAGTGTGTAGGGCATAAAGGTGATGTCTGGATGTACCTTCCTTACAAGTGTTTGCTGCCAGTCCAAATGCATCCATTAATCATTGGTCTGAATGTCTACATCCATTGTCTGCAGTTGGAATGCATTTCTGGTCCCCGGGTGAATGCCTATGCCTGTTGCTAAAGTCCAAGCTGTGACAGATAAGTACCCCGCTGTATTTTTTTTTCTTGGCTTTTTTGTTGCTGCTAAGGTTAATGTTATCCAGGAAGGGTAAATGCTAGTGTCGGAGATAGCTTCTCCATATAGTCCGCTATGACGAGTGTCTCTTTTGCCTAGGAGCTTTGCACAACCATACAACCTGTTCAATTTGTCAGGCTTTTGTACCAGAAACTTTTTGTAGTAGGGTGTCTTCTCTTTAAAGATACAATGTAAAGAACTTCCTGCCACGAGTGTCTGCCATTAAGGAAGAAGAAGGTGAAAAAGGCAAGACTGGAATCTTCTGATGTCCAGCTTATGCTGGGTGTTTCTCCTGAGGTTGCTGAGAACCCTAAGGCTTGCTTGGTTGTGTTGTCAGATGCCTCTGCCATGACCGAGTTGGAGGGTGGTGAGGATCTGGCACAACACATCCGAAGAGGCTTTGCAGGCATCCATTTTTTTACATTCAGGGGGAGCCACAGCTGATTCATTATGATGGCCCTGGGGGGTATTCCACAGATTCTCATTAGGGAAGAGTTTCCTACTGAGATTATTGAATGCCATCCTGTGTATAAACCTTCATAGTTTTATAGGGTGGACATTATTTTAAAGAATTAACAGAAAATTAAGCATGTTTCTTCTGATCGTACAGATCCATAGAGTGAGTGGCAGGCCTTTACTCGGGTTGTTTAATGCTTTAATGGCAGTAAAACCTCCTCAGGGTTTCTGTTCCTGTTCCTCCTTGGTCCTGTAGTCCCATTAAAAGGCCCAGAGAACAGGCTGCGACCGAAGATGAGTCGGCTTCTGAGGAGGATTCCTTGGCTTATTCCACTCAAATTCCTTCTCCTTTGGACAGTGGGTCAGAGGAGGGGGAGTGTAACAGTCCTGATACTCCTTTTGAAGAAATTTCCTTCTGGGATACAGTTTCTAAGATGATGGATTTTTTTAAATGCTATTTTGATCAGGATTCTGACATCCATAGGAAGTATTATGAGTTGCTTCAGATGGATTTCCCAATACTTTTTGCTATTCCTCCTGTTTTGACTGCTTTGTTTGATGTTTTTTCTAATACCTGTAAAGCTCCTGATTCTCTGCCCCTTGATCCTAAAAAAGCTGATAGGCTTTATAGGGTGCTTGCTTATTTTAATTTCTTGTAGAAATGTTCTTCTACTGATCCTTCAGTGGTGTCTGTAGCCTTTGACAAGCCTTTTCATTTGCTTCCTTCATCCAAGTAACTGCCTTCTGATGTTCTTCTTTTGGCTTTTCCCGGTTAGGGGTTGCCACAGCAGAACTCCAGTCCGCTAATGATTGGCAGTAGAGTTTTACGGTGCCAAGCTGCCAGCCTGATGCCCAACCTTCAATGAAGGCACGCCCATTCACGCATGTCTTTCGAACACCACCCAACCGCGGGGAGGACATGCAGACTCCACACAGAAGGCACTCCAGCTGAGAATCGAATGGGAGAACCTCTTGCTGTGAGGCAACAACACTACCGCTGCACCACCTTCTGATAAAGACAGTAAAACCAGGGGATGTCTAGGTAAGTAGGTTTACACTTGTGTTACTCTGGCCTTTTGGGCTATTAATTATCAGACTAATTTGTCCAGCTATGTTTTGGCTCTTCATTCTCAGGACAGTCAGCTTATTTCCAATCTCCCTGACTCTGAGGATAACAGTTATGTTCTTTAGATGGGGCTTCATCTCAAATTGTTTGCCATTCTATTCAGTATAGCTATGCAGCAGCAAATGCTTCTTCTACTGCTGCTGCTGCTTTCAGTTATATTATGTTATTCTTGGCCTAGGCCTCAGGCTTTACCTGATGACATCAATACTAGGCCTCAGGCTTTACCTGATGACATCAATGCTAAGCTGATGTATACACCTGTTGATAATAAACTTTGGTTTGGGGAAGCAGCTGCTGGGTTGTTTAATTCTCTTTAGGATAAAATGAAGGCCTTACAGGAAGTCAAACATGTTTGTTTTTCTGTGCCTAAATTTCAAAGAAACTACCCCAGTAAGCCAGCTTTTGTTTGCAGGCAGTCTTGTCCTCCTCCTAAGAAAAAAAAAGGGGTGGCAAGCAGGTTCCACCTGCTAAGGTCACTCATGCTACAGGGAATCAAAAGTTGCCCTTTCCAGATAAACCAAGTGCTGTACGAGTATCAGTCCTTTCCCCGTCACATTCCTCTTTTTGTTCACCTGTCTCTGTCTTCCATCATGGCTTCTGATTAATCAGGATTCTTGGGTTCTGTCCATTAGTTGCCAAGGGTAATTCATGGTGTGGTAATCCCATCCCCCTTTTGTGGGCACTCCTCAGCCTCCTCACGAACAACTTTCTTTTTTCCCCAGAGATTCTTTGAGACATTTTGCCTCAGGATACTATTTAAAAGGTTACTGTGCCCTAAAGGGGAAGGGGTTTTACTCAAGAATGCTTGTAATGACCAGAAAAGAGGATCCTGGGAGGCCAGTTCTAGACCTTTCTTATGAAAGTAATTTTTTGAAGGTGCCATCCTTTCGGATGTAGTATCTCTTCAGACTCAGTTTCCTCTTTTGATCCTTAAGGCTGAGATGGTGTCTTTGGTTCTGCTTATGTACATATTACTAGCCATCCTCTATTTAAGACATTTTTGCGTTTCTATGTTGCTTCCTTGCATTTTCAGTTCTCTGCTTTGCCTTTTGCCTTTGTACTTTGTATTCACCAAATGTCTAGCTGTTGTAATTACTTTTTGCAAGCTTCAAGGGGTGCAAATCTTTCCTTACTTGGACAATCTGATTCTGATATCCTCTCCAGAGATGGTGTTGAAAATTTTTTCATTTTGCCATTTCTCTTCTTCAGAGCCTGGGGTTCACAGTACACTTCAAAAGGGCTTCTCTGACTCCTTCTCAGGATCATGTCTTTCTGGGTTGCAGGAATCAGACAGTACCCATAATGGCTGTGAGAAATTTGATGAGATGGGATAATGCCAGCTGTGTTTGAGACAGTAGGACAATAAATGTGTAAAATATACCAGCGTAGCCAGCTGAAATTTCATTAAGAATTATATGCCATTTGTATAAAGAAATATATCTCATCTGTATCTGAAACTGAAATGGCTTTGTGAAGTTGCTTGTGTGGAAAATTTGTTAGAACTGTGTGTCATTTGAACATCAAACTGACTTGTACAGGTGCTTTTGCCTCAAAATATTTTAAAGTGGTTTGTGTTAAGATAATGTATTAAAAGTGGGTCCTGCTGGACAGAGAAGCAGTTAAACAATTATCTAGTTTCTTTTTTTAAGAAATAGGGAGATGTGAATGAACTATTAAAGTCAATAAAATGTTATCTCTCAGTTGTGAAGGAAGGCAAAGACAGAATGTCTACTGGAATAGTTTTTCCTCTATGGTTTGTCCCTGCAGGAGCAGTAATTGTTTTATGACATCTTGAAAAATGCACCAGATCTGAGTAATACTCTGTTTCACATGAGGGTGAAGAAATCCTGTCTAAACTTCAAAAGGAATACTGTGGGACCTAGAGTCATGTGACCAGAGATGTGGTCATTTTGTTTAGTCATCCTGGATATTATATTTTAGATATTACTAGGGGAAATCTGAGTACAGCGTAGTCTGTGTTGAGGCCTGACTCCGGAAGGATTATGCACCATCATCTGCCTTGCTTGTTCTTGAGTAAGTTGTTAGAAAACAGTATTGTTTAGGGCAGTCAGGAATATTTAGCAAGATTAATTTATTTCTGTTTTTCTTTACTGCCTAAGACTGTTCAATGATTATTTCAATATTTCTTGTGAAGAGAACTCTGTGTTTACTGTACATATATATTTAGTATTTTCATGTCCTTTGTTTATTGTTAAATATATTTTAACCTTTTATTGTGGCTGGTCCTTTTAGGAAATATTCAAACTCCTTATACTTATTTATTTCATGTGACTGTGGGAAGTCTCTGAAGGCCTAAGCTGTTTTGGTCAAACTACTTCTATTTCTATTGATATTAATATTGCAGATTATTAATTGGATATCCTTTGTAAGGGCCTTAAAGTAAGTGATTAAATAGGGTGACTGGTGGCAGTGATTGAACTACCTTATAGTCTGGGAAGAGGGGTCACAGTGGGTAAGCCTGTGCCAGCCTTGCCCAGATTTTTTTGAGCTATTTGGGGCAGGGACATGAAGCAGTTTGACAGAAGGGGTGCTGGAGGATTTGGCTAGGTCACTTGGCTGAGGACTTGAGCCTGTAGCTGTGTTAGTAGGGAGCCTTATTGGGGCCTTGGAGGGATACAAATATAAAGCGATCCAGACCTCGGGCTGAGTGTTCTTGTAGTGTGCTCCTAAGGGAAATTGTGTTTGATGCAGAGAGATCTGCATCTGTAAATACTGTATCTGTTTTCCCCAAGGTGAACATTCCCTCACTGGTGTCAGTGGACAGGATTGAGGACCATCATAATGGCATCCTTACCTTCTGCAAAATCATTAAAACTTGATGTTAAGTTGTCAATCTCACCTTCATTCTTGCTGGATGGGTTCGGAGCCGATCCTCGGCTCCGACTCGGCCAATACTAAAGCTCGAGAGCTATTTCCACTGGCTCGAGGCTTCCCTATATCCCACAATGCTAGGCGGTAACTACCCAGATCTCATTTGCCGCTTAGCTGCGAGGTGCTTTCTTCTACCGGCTCTGGCAGGTTAGTAAGTTTTTCTAGTCAGAAAATTAAAATAACTACCCCTATCCTTTTCTTTTAGTCAGTTTTATAGTACTGGGTATCCTTCTAGTTTAAATCGGGTCTTCCCTCATTTTTATTCCCTTTTTAAGTTCTAGGCCTTTGGCCCACTTCCCTTTTTTTCCCTTTGTCATTAAGTGTGATTGGGTTTTCCTTTTTAGGTTAAAGGGTGTGTCTGTTTTTTGTGTCTGTGTCTTTTTTGTGTATACAGTCACTTTTCTGGGATGTCGAAAGACTCCAAGGTCTCAGGCTTCAAGAAGTGTGACTCGTGCTGTCAGAAAATGTCTCTGACAGACGGTCACACTTCTTGTGTATTTTGCCTGAGACCTTTGCACCTGCAGGACTCCTGTGCTGTTTGCCATACATTCAGCCCTAGAGTCCTGCAGGAACACAAAAATAAACTTATTCTTTGAGGCTTATTAAAGCCTGAAGGCCCCCAACCCAGTCTGAATCGGGGAAGCCTTCAAAGACTTCCAGGCCGTCGGCTCCAGCTTCAGAGCCATCCGCTGGGAACATTAAGACTACTTCGACATTGGATCTGGCTGGAGTCGATGTTTCAAAGACTCAAACCGTTACCTCGGCTCCGGCCGGAGCCGAGGGTGCTAAGACTCAGTCGGCTCCGATAGTTTTATCGGAGCCACCTTCTAAGAAGAGGTCGAGGTACCCTTCCATTGGCTCCATCCACTCGGCCCCAGGATCCCCTCTTCTGTCGGAGCGGAGCCACAGGTCCCATTCCTCTAGGTCCTCCAGGCTGTCCGACCATGACTTACAAAGGGTGGTGAGTAGACTTCTCAAGTCTGAGGCACTGGCCCAAATGCTGCATAGCCCTACTCAACAGTCAGCGGCTATTCCCATCCCTTCTTCTGTTCCTCCTCCGACTCCTTTGAGTTCGGAGCCGGTGCTCGTCGGAGCCATGACTGTCAGTGGTCGGAGCTGATACCCTCCCTTTCGGCTCCGTCGTCTGCTCCGATTTCCTCTTTGGAGGGATCTCAGCACCGGGCTTCCCTTGTCGGCTCCAAGGGGGCGAGTGGCATCAGACCCTTGTCTGACCCCACTCTGCCTCTCAGAGCATCGGCGCTGGTGAGTTCAGCTCCGACATCGGCCTCGGAGCCATCCCTGTCGGTGCCGGGGGGGTCCTTGTCTCCTCGGAGCGGGGACCTTCGGCCCTGGCTGATCAGGGCACCTTCGAGGTCATGCGGAGCGTGCTAGACCCCATGTCTACCCCACGGTCGGCTCCGTCAGCTCCTCCCTCTTCAGTGCCTGTGGTGGTTTCTACCCACCCCCTTGTACCAGACCGTAGAGAGCCAACCCCTCAGGTTTCCCCATTGGGAATATCCTCTTCTTCCGAGGCTTCTCCTGATCCAGCAGGGGAACCCCTTCGGAAGAGACAGTGCAAGAGGAAGCACATTGCCTCCCCTGAGTCTATCACCTTGGACACCGACTTGGAGGAATCTGAGGGTTCCCCCCTGGTCCCCCTCTGAGGATGTCTCTTTTGCTGACATCCTTGAAATCCTTAAACAGAGGGGGAACTGGCCCGCCCTTAACCCTTCAGAGGATGAGTCGGTCTACCTTGAGGCATTTGGCTCTCGCCCTTCCACCTCCTGGGTGTCTCCTCCCTTTGACCCCCTCATGGACGTGGTGGCAAGGAAGGTGTGGATGGCCCCTGATTTGGTGGAACCTACCCCAAAGAGGCCGTCTAAATTTATTACAAACCCAAAAGAGAAACAGTTCTTATCTAAAGGCATCTCTGTTGATGCCATGGTGGTGGCCGCAGCCACTAAGAAGGAATTAGCCAATCCTTCGGTACCTGTCCATCCTCCTAATAAGAAGTCTAGGACCATGGACAGGTATGGTAAGTGGATGTTTTCCTCACAGACCTTTACCATGCGGTCGCTGAACTACTTGTGTCACTTCATCTGTCTCCAGAGAGATTTACTCAAAGATATGGGTGATGCTATGCAGGATCCAACAGCTGAGGGGTTCCAAGACAAAATGAACTCCCAGTTGGCAACCCTGAATTCGATTGTCAACTTCTCCATGTGGCTTATCTCATATGTGGCCGATGGGGCGAGTAGGGCCACAGGCACAGGTGTAGTTTTACGACGCCACACCTGGATGCGGCCTTGCAATTTTGCGGACCCTTTCAAGGCATCCTTCACCAATTCCCCCTTTGATGGCTCAACGTTGTTTGGACCTCAGGTGAAGGATACATTGACTAGGTGCGAGCAGGAAGGTAAGACTCTCTCTGCCGTGGGAGTCCATTTTTCTACCCCTTCCAGACCTTATCCCAAAGGTCAGAGGGGGGGAATGTGGTTCCGCAAACCACAAGGAGTCTCATCTGACGCACAAAGTCGATTCCCCTCTAGAGGCAGAGGGGGGAACAACAATAGATGCCACCCTAGGGGCAGAGGTGGTCCGCAAAACCAGGGTAGCAGAGAGACTTTCTCTGATAAACCCTTTCAGCATCCCTGAGGAGCTGCCCGGCTGTCCACCTTCGGAGGCAGTCGGGGGAAGATTATCACTGTACCCAGAAGCCTGGCTTTCCCTCACTCAAGACAAATGGGTACAGTCGATTATATCCGAGGGTTACAAAATCCCCTTTATTCACATCCCATCCCAACCCAAAGGATCCCTTCCAGACGTTCCACCCAGTCTAAGAGAACAAGCAGCGTTAGAAATATCAAAGCTGCTGTCAAAAAGAGCTATCCAGCCAGTCCCAGCAGACCAGCAAGGATCCGGAATCTACTCCAAATTCTTTTTTGTACCAAAAAAGGCAGGGGACTGGAGACAAATACTGGATCTCAGCATGCTAAACAAGTAAACAAGTATGTGAAGAAAACAAAATTCCGGATGGTCACGCTACAGTCCATTCTACCCTTCTTGGGTCAGGACAATTGGATGTGCTCAATAGACCTTCAGGATGCGTACTACCATATCAAAATGCACAGACGCTCCAGGAGGTTTCTACGCTTCAGGCTGGGAGCCAGTCACTACCAGTTCAGAGCCCTGCCCTTTGGTCTCACTACAGCCCCCCGAGTGTTCACCAAATGTATGGCAGTGGTCGCGGCTCACCTGAGACATCAAGGATTCCAGGTGTTTCCATATTTGGACGACTGGCTCCTTACCACCACCACCAGGCATCAACTTCTTCTATCCAGAGACTTCACCATTCAAACTTGCCAAGCTCAAGGCATTTCAGTAAATTTCGAAAAATCTACCTTGTCGCCTTGTCAGTCTATTACCTTTATAGGCGCCAACTTAGACACAGTTCATCTTTCTGCCAGACTGACAGAGCAAAGAGTATCAGATATCCGCAAACATGTTTACCTTCTGCTTCAATGCAACAAGATCAAAGCCAGGGTAGTTTTGAAGGTATTAGGACTCATGGCGGCTACCATTACACTTCTTCCCCTAGCTCGTTTTCACATGCGGATCCTCCAGTGGATGCTGTTTTCTCAATGGTCCTTCCAACAGCTCCCAATGTCTCACATCATTCTGCTAACCCAATCATGCAAGAATCACCTGTCTTGGTGGATAACATCACCTCAAGTTCTTCAGGGCAGACCCTTCATCCCTCCCCCCCAATCGCCACGGTGACAACGGATGCCTCCCTGATCGGGTGGGGGGGGCATTATCAGGGCAGGACAGTCCAGGGCACGTGGCAATCTTTCGAGTGCCACTTGCACATAAATGTCTTAGAGATGAGAGCAGTGCTTTTAGCATTGCAAGCCCTTCAGGACTCTCTTCCCACAGGGACTATTGCAATTCAGACGGACAACATGTCCATAGTGTGGTACATCAACAAACAGGGTGGAACCAAGTCCTATCCCTTATGTCAAGAGGCACTCAGACTTTGGCAGTGGGCAATCTCATCTCAGCAGTTTCTGATAGCAACGCACATTCCCGGGAAGTCCAACGTGATTGCGGAGAAGTTGAGCAGGGCTATTCTCATGCCTCATGAGTGATCTCTAAAAAAACCAGTGCTGGAAGAAATCTTTCAAAGATGGGGCCGGCCATGCTGCGATCTTTTTGCTAATCCCCAAAACAGCAAGTGTCATGATTTCTTCACCCTCTTCCCTCTACCAGGCCAACCCACCAGAGACGCTCTAGTCCACGATTGGCCCTGGGGACTTCTGTATGCTTTCCCCCCTTTTCCACTGATCTCTCAATTAATTCAGAAAGCTATCACCTTGAGAGTCACTATGATCCTCATTGCCCCTTACTGGCCTCGACAGATATGGTTTCTGTTCCTGCATCATTACCTCTTGGAGCAGCCTTGGCATCTGGACCCAGTGCCAGATCTTTTGACCCACCAGTCGGGCCAGCTGCACCACTCCCTCCAATCTCTCAACCTCACAGCGTGGTTTCTCCAGATACTCCGTTTTTTGTGTCCTTCTTGTTTTCTGGCAAATCAACTAGCAATGTTGTTGTCTTTTCGCTTTTCCCGGTTAGGGGTCGCCACAGTGGAACTCCGGTCCGCTAATGATTGGCAGTAGATTTTGATGAACGCCGAGGTGCCAGCTCGATGTTCAACCTTCAACGAAGGCACGCCCATTTACGCATGTCTTTCGAACGCCCACCCAACTGCGGGGAGGACATGCAGAATCCACACAGAAGGCACTCCCGCACTCCAGCCGAGAATCGAACGGGAGAACCTCTTGCTGTGAGACAACAACGCTACCGCTGCACCTCCGCGGATGTCAGCAAATCAAGGGACTAAATAATCAGACATTTGAGTCACAAGCTGCACACCCATCATAAGAATGCATGCTAATTCAACATAAATGGATAAAAATGCAGTTATCTGTGTACAACTGTACCAAGCCTGTTTTACATTTCTGGCAAAGGGCTTGCTACAGTTCCATTCTGATACACTGGATAAGTAATTATTTTGGAGCTTCTGCGCTTCTTACGTGACCGCAAATATTGAAATAAAAAAGAATGAAACAATCAATGTTATGTTGTCAGTCTCGCCTCCATTCTTGCTGGATGGGTTCGGAGCCGATCCTCGGCTCCGACTCGGCCAATACTAAAGCTCGAGAGCTATTTCCACCGGCTCGAGGCTCCCCTATATCCCACAATGCTAGGCGGTAACTACCCAGATCTCGTTTGCCGCTTAGCTGTGAGGTGCTTTCTTCTACCTGCTCTGACAGGTTAGTAAGATTTTCTAGTTAGAAAATTAAAATAACTACCCCTATCCTTTTTATTTAGTCAGTTTTATAGTACTGGGTATCCTTCTAGTTTAAATCGGGTCTTCCCTCGTTTTTATTCCCTTTTTAAGTTCTAGGCCTTTGGCCCACTTCCCTTTTTTTCCCTTTGTCATTCAGTGTGATTGGGTTTTCCTTTTTAGGTTAAAGGATGTGTCTGTTTTTTTGTGTCTGTGTCTTTTTTGTGTATGCAGTCACTTTTCTGGGATGTCGAAAGACTCCAAGGTCTCAGGCTTCAAGAAGTGTGACTCGTGCTGTCAGAAAATGTCTCTGACAGACGGTCACACTTCTTGTGTATATTGTCTGGGACCTTTGCACCTGCAGGACTCCTGTGCTGTTTGCCATGCATTCAGCCCGAGAGTCCTGCAGGAACGCAAAAATAAATTTATTCTTCGAGGCTTATTAAAGCCTGAAGGCTCCCCGACCCAGTCTGCGTCAGGGAAGCCTTCAAAGACTTCCAGGCCGTCGGCTCAAGCTTCAGAGCCGTCCGCTGGGAGCATTAAGACTACTTCGACATCGGCTCCGGCTGGAGTCGATGTTTCGAAGACTCAAACCGTTACCTCGGCTCCGGCCAGAGCCGAGGGTGCTAAGACTCAGTCGGCTCCGATAGTTTTATCGGAGCCACCTTCTAAGAAGAGGTCGAGGTCCCCTTCCATTGGCTCCATCCACTCGGCCCCGGGATTCCCTCTTCTGTCGGAGCGGAGCCACAGGTCCCATTCCTCTCGGTCCTCCAGGCTGTCCGACCATGACTTACAAAGGGTGGTGAGTAGACTTCTCAAGTCCGAGGCACTGGCCCAAATGCTGCATAGCCCTACTCAACAGTCAGCGGCTATTCCCATCCCTTCTTCTGTTCCTCCTCCGACTCCTTTGAGTTCGGAGCCGGGGCTCGTCGGAGCCGTGACTGTCGGTGCGTCAGAGCCGATACCCTCCCTTTCGGCTCCGTCGTCTGCTCCGATTTCCTCTTTGGAGGGATCTCGGTGCCGGGCTTCCCTCGTCGGCTCCGAGGGGGCGAGTGGCATCGGACCCTTGTCCGACCCCGTTCTCCCTCTCGGAGCGTCAGCGCTGGTGAGTTCGGCTCCGACATCGGCCTCGGAGCCATCAGTGTCGGTGCCAGGGGGGGTCCTTGTCTCCTCGGAGCAGGGACCTTCGGCCCCGGCTGATCGGGGCATCTTCGAGGTCATGTGGAGCGTGTTAGACCCCGTGTCTACCCCACAGTCGGCTCCGTCAGCTCCTCCCTCTTCAGTGCCTGTGGTGGTTTCTACCCACCCCCTCGTACCAGACCATAGAAAGCCAACCCCTCAGGTTTCCCCATTGGGAATATCCTCTTCTTCCGAGGCTTCTCCTGATCCAGCAGGGGAACCCCCTCGGAAGAGACAGTGCAAGAGGAAGCACATTGACTCCCCTGAGTCTATCACCTCGGACACCGACTTGGAGGAATCTGAGGGTTCCCCCCGGTCCCCCTCTGGGGATGTCTCTTTTGCTGACATCCTTAAAATCCTTAAACAGACGGGGAACTGGCCCGCCCTTAACCCTTCAGAGGACGAGTCGGTCTACCTTGAGGCGTTTGGCTCTCGCCCTTTCACCTCCTGGGTGTCTCCTCCCTTTGACCCCCTCATGGAAGTGGTGGCAAGGAAGGCATGGACGGCCCCTGATTCGGTGGAACCTACCCCAAGGAGGCCATCTAAATTTATTACAGCCCCGAAAGAGAAACAGTTCTTATCTAAAGGCGTCTCTGTTGATGCCATGGTGGCCGCCGCAGCCACTAAGAAGGAATTAGCCGATCCTTCAGTACCTGTCCATCCTCCTAATAAGGAGTCTAGGACCATGGACAGGTATGGTAAGCGGATGTTTCCTCAGTGACCTTTGCCATGCGGTCGCTGAACTACTTGTGTCACTTCACCCGTCTCCAGAGGGATTTACTCAAAGATATGGGTGATGCTATGCAGGATCCAACAGCTGAGGGGTTCCAAGACAAAATGAACTCCCAGTTGGCAACCCTGAATTTGATTGTCAACTCCTCCATGCGGCTTATCTCATATGCGGCCGATGGGGCGAGTAGGGTCGCAGGCACAGGTGTAGCTTTACGACGCCACGCCTGGATGCGGCTTTGCAATTTTGCGGACCCTTTCAAGGCGTCCTTCACCAATTCCTTCTTTGATGGCTCAGCGTTGTTTGGACCTCAGGTGAAGGATACATTGACTAGGAGCGAGCAGGAAGGTAAGACTCTCTCTGCCGTGGGAGTCCGTTTTTCTACCCCTTCCAGACCTTATCCCAAAGGTCAGGGGGGGGGAATGTGGTTCCGCAAACCACAAGGAGTCTCATCTGACGCACAAAGTCGATTCCCCTTTAGAGGCAGAGGGGGGGGGACAACAATAGACGCCGCCCTAGGGGCAGAGGTGGTCCGCAAAACCAGGGTAGCAGAGAGACTGTCTCTGATAAACCCTTTCAGCATCCCTGAGGAGCTGCCCGGCTGTCCACCTTCGGAGGCAGTCGGGGGAAGATTATCACTGTACCCAGAAGCCTGGCTTTCCCTCACTCAAGACAAATGGGTACAGTCGATTATATCCGAGGGTTACAAAATTCCCTTTATTCACATCCCATCCCAACCCAAAGGATCCCTTCCAGACGTTCCACCCAGTCTAAGGGAACAAGCAGCGTTAGAAATATCAAAGCTGCTGTCAAAAAGAGCTATCCAGCCAGTCCCAGCAGACCAGCAAGGATCCGGAATCTACTCCAAATTATTTTTGGTACCAAAAAAGACAGGGGACTGGAGACCAATACTGGATCTCAGCATGCTAAATAAGTATGTGAAGAAAACAAAATTCCGGATGGTCACGCTACAGTCCATTCTACCCTTCTTGAGTCAGGACAATTGGATGGGCTCAATAAACCTTCAGGATGCGTACTACCATATCAAAATGCACAGACGCTCCAGGAGGTTTCTCCACTTCAGGCTGGGAGCCAGTCACTACCAGTTCAGAGCCCTGTCCTGTGGTCTCACTACAGCCCCCCGAGTGTTCACCAAATGTATGGCAGTGGTCGCGGCTCACCTGAGACTTCAAGGATTCCAGGTGTTTCCATATTTGGACGACTGGCTCCTTACCGCCACCACCAGGTGTCAACTTCTTCTATCCAGAGACTTCACCATTCAAACTTGCCAAGCTCTAGGCATTTCAGTAAATTTCTAAAAATCTGCCTTGCCGCCTTGTCAGTCTATTACCTTTATAGGCGCCATCTTAGACACAGTTCATCTTTCTGCCAGACTGACAGAGCAAAGAGTATCAGATATCCGCAAACACATTTACCTTCTGCTTCAATGCAACAAGATCAAAGCCAGGGTAGTTTTGAAGGTATTAGGACTCATGGCGGCTACCATTACACTTCTTCCCCTAGCTCGTTTTCACATGCGGATCCTCCAGTGGATGCTGTTTTCTCAATGGTCCTTCCAACAGCTCCCAATGTGTCACATCATTCTGCTAACCCAATCATGCAAGAATCACCTGTCTTGGTGGATGACATCACCTCAAGTTCTTCACCCCCCCCAATTGCCACGGTGACAACGGACGCCTCCCTGATCAGGTGGGGGGGCATTATCAGGGCAGGACAGTCCAGGGCACGTGGCAATCTTTCGAGTGCCACTTGCACATAAATGTCTTAGAGATGAGAGCAGTGCTTTTAGCGTTGCAAGCCCTTCAGGACTCTCTTCCCACAGGGACTATTGCAATTCAGACGGACAACATGTCCGTAGTGTGGTACATCAACAAACAGGGTGGAACCAAGTCCTATCCCTTATGTCGAGAGGCACTCAGACTTTGGCAGTAGGCGATCTCTTCTCAGCGGTTTCTGATAGCAACGCACATTCCCGGGAAGTCCAACGTGATTGCGGACAAGTTGAGCAGGGCTATTCTCATGCCTCACGAGTGGTCTCTAAAAATATCAGTGCTGGAAGAAATCTTTCAAAGATGGGGCCGGCCTTGCTGCGATCTTTTTGCTACTCCCCAAAACAGCAAGTGTCATGATTTCTTCACCCTCTTCCCTCTACCAGGCCAACCCACCAGAGATGCTCTAGTCCACGATTGGCCCCGGGGACTTCTGTATGCTTTACCCCCTTTTCCACTGATCTCTCAATTAATTCAGAAAGCTATCGCCTTGAGAGTCACTATGATCCTCATTGCCCCTTACTGGCCTCGACAGATATGGTTTCCGTTCCTGCATCATTACCTCTTGGAGCAGCCTTGGCATCTGGACCCAGTGCCAGATCTTTTGACCCACCAGTCGGGCCAGCTGCACCACTCCCTCCAATCTCTCAACCTCACAGCGTGGTTTCTCCGATTCCTACCCTAGCCAGGCTTCCTTTAATTTCTCATTCGGTCCGTAACATCCTGATAGCCTCTCACAAGTCTTCTACCAGAAGGATTTACAATAGTAAGTGGAAACGTTTTTCCTTCTGGGCAGCGTCTAAAAATATAGACCCCTTCACCGCACCTATCCAGTCTATCCTAGACTTCCTGGCAGAGCTCTTTCATTTAGGCTCCTTCTCATCTACCATTAGAGTACAACTAGCTGCTCTATCTAACTTTCATGTAGGTGTCTCGGACTCCAGTATCATGTCCCATAAACTTTGCAAAGCCTTTATAAGAGGTATCTTTTTGCTCAAGCCCCCAATCAAAGATCCCCCACCTCAGTGGGACTTGAATTTGGTCCTAGCGTCCTTGATTCCCCCCCCCCCCCCATCGAACTTGTGGCTTCATGCCCTCTCAAGTTGCTGTCATGGAAAACCCTTTTTCTAGTAGCCATAACATCAGCTAGAAGGGTATCTGAACTTCATGCTCTTTGCAGTAGTCCTCTGTACTTAGTTTTCCACAAAGACAGGGTGTCCCTCCGGACTAATCCGTCCTTCTTGCCTAAGGTTTCCTCTGAGGCAAATCTAAACCAGACTATCGATCTCCCTGTCTTCTTCCCTGATTATTCCAACAGGTCGGAACAAAAGTTACATTTTCTAGATGTTCATCGCCAACTTCAATATTATTTAGACAGGACTAAACAGTTCAGGAAATCTGACCAGCTTTTCCTGTCTTATGCGGAAGGGAAAATGGGCCTTCCAGTTTCTAAAGTGTCCCTTTCGAGATGGCTTACCTCTATAATTACCTTCATCTATGAAATCAGACATCAAAAGCTGCCTTCAAGACCTAGAGCTCATTCAACCAGGGCATTAGCTACATCTGTAGCTTTTCAGAACAGGCTACCAATAGATTCCATCTGTTCAGCAGCCACATGGGCTTCACCTCATACCTTTATCTCGCATTACAAATTGGATATGGCCTCCAGAAACCGTGCCAACTTTGGTTCCACTGTTCTCAAGAGTCTGTTCCGATAAGCCACCCAGGGTAAGGTGCTAGGGACGCGGTCCCATCCAGCAAGTATGAAGGCGAGATTGACAACTTAACATTGAGAAGTTATGTACCTACCATAACGTTCCATGTTAGTTGCCTTCTTCTCGCCTTCTTTCTTGCGTCCCACCCTCCTTCCCCCCAGTCTGGACAGACCGATAGGAATTTTTGGGATCTTCCATTGGGGCTTCCTTCCCACATGTTCTACCACCTCTATTCTCCCTTTTTCTGTTTGTGGTAGCTTACATACAGGTTTATATAGAGGTGGGTTTTTTCTCTCTTCTCCATCCTATGGAGACTAGAACTGCTATGGTTTTAGCTATCAAACGAGATCTGAGTAGTTACCGCCTAGCATTGTGGGATATAGGGGAGCCTCGAGCCGGTGGAAATAGCTCTCGAGCTTTAGTATTGGCCGAGTCGGAGCCGAGGATCGGCTCCGAACCCATCCAGCAAAAAAGAAGGTGAGAAGAAGACTAACATGGAACATTACGGTAGGTACATAACTTCTCATTTTGTAACTGTAGCAGAACATTTTATATTGGTGGCAAAAGGCTTGCTACAGTTACGTTTTGATACATTGGATACAGTATGCACTTTAGCGCTTCTTACACGGATGCAAATGCTAAACAGAAGATGGTAACAATCTGTAACTGTAGCAATCCCTTTGCTAGAAATGTAAAATGACTTGCTACAGTTACATTGCGATTTCAGTGCTTCTGACATTAACTCAAAGGTGGGAAAAGTATATTTTATAACTGTTGTGACTCAACAGAAATGTATCAAGTCGAACTAGAGTGCTGCAGATGTACTCATATGCCGAAAGCCTGGGACTTAAAAACACTCTCAGTTCTTACTGAAAATCAGTAGCAACTATAAACAACAAAGTCTACATTTATGCACGGGAAACAAAACAGGCATGGAAGAGGGTATACAAAGTAAAGTAATATGTGGGTTGGACCTGACTGTGATGTCACAAAATGGGAGTCATTTACAAAAGTGGGTGGCAGCATTTACATTTCGGATCCGAAGTAAGGAACAACAGTTTAGAAATGAACCAGTGCCCCTTTAAGAGTGAAGTTTTAGTTTATTTGTCTGTGTAGTAGGAATGGGACCCGGGTTATGGTGAATGTGACTGTGCAAGTTTAGGTCCATGGAACAATGTCTAACTGTTTTAGGAGTTTTAAGTAATTTGGATATTTGTATTAGTTTTACATTGTATTGGTTAGTATTGAGGATTTTGGTGTAGGAAAAGAAGAAGATCCGTATACAGATCAGTGTTGTGGTTATTTGGGAAAAGCTTTCCACCCTGAGGTCAGTTTATAGGTCAATTTATAACTGACAGAAATAACATTATAGCCAGAACAAAGCAATTAACAAACAGATGTAATTAAAACAAGTTTTCTGTCATTTCCTGAGACTAAATACCTGGCATATGCAGTATAGTCTGCTGGTCAAGCTAAAGGAGACAGTGACCAGCTTAGTAAGGGGTCCTACTGTTTCACCAGCCTTTCAATCACAGAGCACATATGTAGTTAACTGGTTAAAGTTAATAAGCAGAAACATTCTTCTTGATAAATATGCTTACATGCAGATGTAGGATTTTGTGACAGAGCTCCTGCAATATCGTGGTCAGATTTTGTGACCACAGGCTATGAAACAATGGGATATAAACAAAAAGTAAAAGTAGGCTGCCATTTATTGGAGAAAACCGGCAAAGTAATCAAGGTATTGGGAGCAAATAACTAGACAGGGAAAGGTAATATAATGGGAAGAGGCCTTTAATTTATTTGGACTGCAGGTTAGAGATTTCCTTTCTTACCAAGGATTGATATCAGAGTATAGGCAAAGAGAAAGAAATAGGAGGGTCCTAAATGAAAGACCAACACTGGTAGAGTTTTTAATAGAATGTAGAACAGAAGCTGCCATTAAAAAATGAATAATTAGTAGAACATATAAAATATTGCATGATAACTATAAGACTCAGAGGAGGTTATAAAGGATTGGGAAAAGAGAATGGATAAGCAATTCACAAAGAAAGAATGGGGGGATATATGTATGTCTCCCAAATATGCAGCAAAATCTAGAAGATTTACAATTTTTGCTTGGAAATGTTTAAATAGATAATTTTAAACCCAAACTGGACTCCAGAGAATTTTTCTCAGGTAGACAGTAAATGTTGGAGGTGCGACAGGGAAGAAAGAGGTACTTGGGAACATATTTTCTGGGAGTGCAGTGAGTTGGTGGACTTTCTGTGGGATGCACTATCAGAGATGCTGGGTGTTTGGATTGGTGTGATGAGGGAGATGATTTTTCTGAGCTATGATATGGAATCAGAATTGCCTAGACATGGGTAGGACTTGCTGTGTCTAATTATAGTGGCTGACAAAAAAGCAATTACTAGAAAATAGAAATCAAAATCTAAACCAACTTTATTAGAAGCAGTGAATATAGTAACAGAGATAAAACAACCAGAATTGAGAACATTAGAAAAGGGTAGGAGCAAACTACATGCAAATAAAAAATGGGAATTGTGGGAACAGTACATAGAGGAGAGGAATGAGGTTTAAAAAAAGGCTGGACTTAAATGAGCTATGTAATGTTGGACTGAACATGATAGGGTAGATTGTAAGTGATGTATAATATTTGCAACTGAGAGTGTGTCAGCATAGCTCTCAAGTACACCACATTAAGAGGAATGTACCTCATTTTGGGTCTTAAAAAGTTAATGCTCCACAAAATTCCACATTGAAAGTGTCTGTCACACATTCAGTGTTAGGAATGTTTTAACTGATAGCCATGGTAAATAGAAATGAATTATATTAATTCATTAAAAGATCTTTTTTATAAGTAAAACTAATATATTTTAGCTATCATATGACCTTCCTACATGAAGCTGTTAGTAAGCAGTTAGTACGTGTTCCACAGTTTGCCCATTTGTCCCACATTATGAGGGCTAGTGTTCCTCATTTTGGAGAAGGGAGGTTGAGAGCTATGTGTGTCAGTATGGTTTGTGATGCAAAATGCTTGCAACTAGGATTGTGTCAGTGTGGTTTGTTTTCATTTATAAAAATGCATGATTGCTTATGTCGTAAGTGATGGTTTAATGAAGATGTCTGTTTTCAAGAAAAGGGGCAGGAATTAAATAATTTATGTAATGCTGCTTAGGTTATATTATATGTAGCAATATATGTGAAGTATGATGTTAATTTGTTAGTATAGTTTGATTACCTTTGTATAAAAGTAAATGTGCCTATGTCACGACTCACAAGTGAAAATTCAATAAAGGTGTTTTAAAAAAATCTGAGTAAACTTGAAGATGTAGGGCTTTGTGACAGAGCTCCTGCAATATCTGGGTCACATCTAGTGACTACAGGCTATAAAACAATGATAAAAGTCTCAATAAACTTGTAGGTATAGGGCTTTGTGACAGATATCCTGCAATATCAGGGTCAGATGTAGTGACTGCAGGTTATGAAACAAAGACAAAAGTCTCAATAAGCTTGTAGGTGTAGGGCTTTGTGACAGAGGTCTTTCAATATCCATGGGCTCTGTTCTGTAAAGGAAGATAGTGACTGAGTGTAAGAAGCGACAACACTAAAACTGACAGTAAATAATACTATCTGCACAAGGGTGACTATACACACCTCTACCACTCTACTGATCTACTCTACTCTCACCACCCTTTGTAAAGTCATGACATTACCAACTTTAGACCTATAGCAAAACTACCCCCTCTACAGAATACTTGAAAAATATATGCAAAAACAAATGCTAATCTATCTCCTGCAGGAAGAACTCATAATCGCTGCACATGGCTTCCATCCTTCCCATAGTACTAACACTGCACTTTTAACCAATAGAGAAACTGAACAAAACAAATATGCTTCTGGAAACACCAGCAAAAAGGACAAGGCTAAAGATCATGAGTTCAAGTTGAATAATAAGCCACTTCATTTCAGTAAAATCAAATTACAATTTACTGTCAATAAAATTAGAGATAATGTCAACGTAGTCTTGTCCTTATTCATATACAGACTTGTCTAAAGCCTTCTACAGTTTGTCACAGTAAATGTCTACTTAAAATGTCCTCATTAGGTCTCTCTCAGCCCACCTTTCTACAGTTCAAAAGTTACCTATCCAATAGGTATCAGTCATTAAAATGGCACTCCCTCCTCTCTCCATACCTCACAGTCACCGCCTGTGTACCACAAGGCTCTATCCTGTTCACAAAAATGAAAACTTGTGAAAATCTATAACAAAGTAGCTAGTTTTGCAGCAAATACCCTTTCAGAAACCAGCCACTGTATAGCACTCAAATCCCTAAAGTGATCAGAGCTTCCCCATCAGCTACCATATACACAGCTTCATGCCACTTATAAAATTATCCAGAATCCATCTGCTTGTTCTGCAATAACTAACGTTCTACACAACTATGTTCCTAGTCAGTCATTATGAACCGATGACCAAAAACTCCTGTCTGTCTGCAAACCAATCAAATCTGCTGGGCATTGTCTGTATTTACACCATGTTGCTAAAGCATGAAACTCCTTATCTCTATCCATCAGGTCAATACTATCACTCTCATCCTCCCAAACTATTACGAAAGACTACCTAGCCAAAAGCTGGGTCTGTTCTCGCTCAACACCAGGATAAACTATATCTCTGAATGTGGAGAAATACCAAGTCATACCTTAAATTGTCTTACTCTCCCTTATTCACTCACTTCTTTAAGTCTATCAGTTTCTCTCACCAGGTTCTTTATTCAAATATACCATAAGCCTGCTTTTCTCTCACTTCATATTGCAGTTCTTATTTGAATTATACTGACTTACCTTGAATTTTTCTATAGACTTGCTAAAATTTTTTAAAGTATTAAACGATTGTCATAAAGCTTGTATCCATTGTTAACCAAGGTTTTGACATTGTCTAATTTGGTATTTGTTTTTGTATTACTGTTAAAGACTGTAAAACATATAATGTTTTGTAACACTTAGGAGCTTTTCTCCCCAGCTGAAAATGGGTTCCGACCCAGTTGGACATTCCTGGTAAGCAAATGCCAATAAATAAAACTTCCACAATTAAGTACTACACAACAGCAAACAAGCCAACAAAAAAGTCCCGATAAATGAGTCTGTCAATTGTCATCCTCTTGATCAACAGTACTGATTATTAGCTATCTTAGTAGTAAAACAAATAAAAGAATAATCCACATCATGGCTTCACTAGACTTCTCTCAAACTCTTAAAACAAAAAAACTTGACAAAGCTGTTGGACAGTGATCCAAAAGTATATCATGGATTTTAATGATTGCTCCTATAAACCTAGAAAGTTGCTAGAATAACAAGTCTTGTGTTAGCAGGCATCTAAAACTCAAGTGTATGCCATTACTTAGTTACTGCAAACACAGAGAATTGCCAGAAAAACACAAATTTTGTGAGGAACGGGCCAAAAACAGAAGTCAAATTGACATTCTGAGAAAATCTGGACAGTTGAGAGGCATGAATGTTCAAAAATTGGAAGAATGGGAACACTACATGTGAATGGAACAGAAACTGAAAAATAAAAGGAATGAACTGGTCAGCTGTAACTCTGCTGAATGAATGTAGTCAGCCAGCCAAATGTCTACAGGTAGATACTGTTTGATAAAAATGCACTTCATAAATGCCCCGGAGTAACTAATGCGATATATTTGCCGGTTCCGTAAGATCGGTAACAGTTGTTTTTGCTGTTGCCCTTCCATCGCTCAGCTCTAAAAAATGCAGTTGCTAACTGCCTACAGTAGGTTGTTTTTAATTCATGTTTAAATTGGATTTTTAGTAATAGCTAGTATTTAATTCATGTTATGTACAAAGTTTTTAATATTGTATTTGTAGCTATTTTATATTACAAATAATAAGCATATTTTATGTTAAAAGAAATTTTATAATTGCAATAAGACTCAATTGATTGGAAAATTTATTAATTGGCTAATTAAGTACATAGTATATAAGTGAATTTATCTGTGGTTTAGTTTGTCTGATGAAGGCTGAGCTTATACAGCCGAAAGCGCTTACAATAAACTTGGAAACATATTTTGGAAGAAATTTTGCATTGCCGTTTTTCTGTTATTGTGCTTCTGGACGTTTCAACAGTTTTTGTTCGTCTTTGTGGATTATATAACTGCCTACAGTAACTAATCTGATCTGTGTAAGATCTGTAATGCATGCTTTTGCTACTGCCTTACGCTCTTCCATCATCTACATTACTTATTTAAAAAATACACTTCCTGACAGCCTTACAGTAACTAATCCGGTCTGTTCGCTGGTTCCATAAGATCGGTAGCTCTTACACTTTTGCTGCTGCCCTTCTGTCACCAACATGGCAGTTATCATTTGATATTCAAATCACAAAGCCCAAGTGGTTGGATTATTTAATTCAACAAATTATATGTGTGCAACTCAAGACATAAACAGAATGACATTGACGGGGGGGGGGGGGTGCAAATTACAGCTGCATTCTAAACTTGCAGCGGCATTCACTACAGTCAAGCATGCATCAGAAAGGACAGAAAAAATAAACTATAGCATTTAATTTTCCTCTGCAGAAGTTACATGTACTGTATGGCTGAATGTGGCTATTTAGGAAAGCACTAAATTACAGAGTCCTTTTCGTATTTTTTTAAGATAATATCCTGTGTCATGTAAATGGAATGTGATTAAAAGTGTATTGTTCTGCAGTATGTTTTTACACTTTGGTGCAAAGGCAAAGTATCAGAGATGCAGATCGGGATGCTTTCTATAACATGTAAATGGAAAGGAATGGCTCAGGGTGACTAGCATTTCCCTTAACTGCTACACCTTTTCATCATGCTGACTTCATTGTGGGCATTTGTACTCACTGGGAGCAGAGTTAAAAAAAAAAAATAAAGCAGTAAATTCAGCTGTCAGTACCTAAATACTGAAGTAAATAATGCACTTGCACTGCAAATGTTGATAGAAGGACAAGTTTTGCATCGGCTCATATTGGCTGATTATATGAAAAAGTATAGCAATGTGCTGGCAATTATGGACTGACTGCATTCACTAACGTACTACAAAGCTAACATATTTCAATGCCCTAAATATGACTCTGCTGCTATACTGAGACGGAAAACATCAATAATCCACACATGCTGTTCACTTTCAGAAGGTGATTGAACCTGGAGTGCTTTGCTGCCAAATGCTGATAGCAAATGGCAATTTAATGTGTTAGAACTGTTAAGGATGTCGGAAAGAAATATAAACGGCAACAATTAACTGTTGCTACTGTACTTCAGAACCGTTAGTGTTTTAAAGATCGGGCTTAGTAAACCAATGGTTTAGAGTAGACATAAGTAAACAATTTAGCAGGAAAATAAGTAGTTACGATGTTATATGTTGATGTAAGCAAGTCCATTGAAAATCACTAAGCAACACAGCATAAAACAGGGGGACGCAAATACTGGTTGGTATCTTAATCCACGGGGAACAAAAACAGGACTGGAACAGAGCTTTACTTACGTTAGAAGGAAAGGCGTGGAGTGGGTGGGAATGTAGAACGTCATGCATGATGCCACAAAGAGGGAGGTGATTAGCTAAGTGGGTGGTAATGTTTCAGCTTCGGTCCGAGGCAAGATTCCGAGTTTAGGAATGAGACAGTGCCCCTTTAATATTGCTACAACTCAAGTGCTCTAGGCTGCACTGCATCTGAAGTGTTTGTGTGTTTTAGCTGCTTTTCTGTATATATAGACTTCTCTGTTTCTTTAACTAAATAAGCTCTGCAAAGTTGTTTTATTGCATTCCTGCCTGTATTTCTGAGTTTTTTGCATTTTTAAAGTTTGTTTTTGCTTAGTTTAACTGGTAGGCTACACACTCAAGTGCGCTAGCCGAATTAAAGCATTTACTGTGTTTCTGTACCTAAGTTCTGCTACTTTGTATAAAAAAAAATAAATAAAAAAAAAAAAAATCAAATCCTTGTTTCCCGCCTTTACTGAACTAGAATAGTCCAGTCTTCAGGTATTGCTGATCTCTGGGCTGTGTCATAGTTCCTGTGTTGCCCATATCCTTATTTGGATAGGAGGAAGCTTCTTTGTTCACCAGTGAGAGTGGGGAGCTCTGAGCAACCTATCTGTCCCTTGAGGAGTGGTTCCAGCCCAGTGACCTGTAGCTTATTGGCCATTTTGGGCAATTTCCTATCTCTTTCTAACCCCCTGCTTTAAAGCCAGCTTTAGCGCTTGTAATTTAAAGTCTGTCCTGTTTGTTGCATTTACCTGTTGAGGCTACACACTCAAGTGCGCTAGCCTGTGTTACATATTTATTGCATTTTTCTGCTGTTTGTTGCAAAAAAGAAAAAAAATATCCTTGTTTCCCATCTTTCCTGACCTAGAGTAGTCCAAATACAGGCTTTGCTGTATTCTGGACTTTTGGAAAGTTCCTGTGTTGCCCATTTCCTTTCTTGAATAAAGGGAGGCTTCTTTGTTCACCAGTGGCAGTGGGGAGCTTGGAGCAGTCTATCTATCCCTGGAGGAGTGTTCCCAGCACAAGAATCTGGTAGTTCCTGTGTTGCCCATTTCCTTTCTTGGATAGAGGGAGGCTTCTTTGTTCACCAGTGGCAGTGAGGAGCTTGGAGCAGCCTATCTATCCCTGGAGGAGTGTTCCCAGCACAAGAATCTAGTAGTCTGTTTGTTGCAAAAAAGGGAAAAAAAATTATCCTTGTTTCCCATCTTTCCTGACCTAGAGTAGTCCAAATACAGGCTTTGCTGTATTCTGGACTTTTGGAAAGTTCCTGTGTTGCCCATTTCCTCTCTTGGATAAAGGGAGGCTTCTTTGTTCACCAGTGGCAGTGGGGAGTTTGGAGCAGCCTATCTATCCCTGGAGGAGTGTTCCCAGCACAAGAATCTGGTAGTCTGTTGGCCGTTTTGGGCCAATTTTTAGCTCTTTCAAGTCCCCCTGTATAAAACCCACGTTGGCGCGTTTTTTGCGCTTGTTACTACTCAGCCAAGCTCCTTGTGGTCCTGCAGAGTGGTGCTAGCAGCAGAGAGGCTAAAAGAGCGACTGCTAACCTGATAAAAGTGTTTGTTTTCCTGCTACTACCTGGGCGACTGTCCGATCTAGCTAAACTGCAAGTATTTCTGCTTCTTGAACTGTTTTAAACTGTATAAAGTTGTTTTTGCACCTGCACTTATAAAGTTTGTCCTGTTTGTTGCTTTTACTCATTGAGGCTACACACTCAAGTGCGCTAGCCTGTGTTACATATTTATTGCATTTTCCTGCTGTTTGTTGCAAAAAAAAAAAATTTATCCTTGGTTTCCCGTCTTTCTTGACCTAGAGTAGTCCATATACAGGCTTTGCTGCATTCTGGACTTTTGGAAAGTTCCTGTGTTGCCCATTTCCTTTCTTGGATAAAGGGAGGCTTCTTTGTTCACCAGTGGCAGTGGGGAGCTTGGAGCAGTCTATCTATCCCTGGAGGAGTGTTCCCAGCACAAGAATCTGGTAGTTCCTGTGTTGCCCATTTCCTTTCTTGGATAGAGGGAGGCTTCTTTGTTCACCAGTGGCAGTGAGGAGCTTGGAGCAGCCTATCTATCCCTGGAGGAGTGTTCCCAGCACAAGAATCTAGTAGTCTGTTTGTTGCAAAAAAGAAAAAAATTATCCTTGTTTCCCATCTTTCCTGACCTAGAGTAGTCCAAATACAGGCTTTGCTGTATTCTGGACTTTTGGAAAGTTCCTGTGTTGCCCATTTCCTCTCTTGGATAAAGGGAGGCTTCTTTGTTCACCAGTGGCAGTGGGGAGCTTGGAGCAGCCTATCTATCCCTGGAGGAGTGTTCCCAGCACAAGAATCTGGTAGTCTGTTGGCCGTTTTGGGCCAATTTTTAGCTCTTTCAAGTCCCCCTGTATAAAACCCACGTTGGCGCGTTTTTTGCACTTGTTACTACTCATCCAAGCTCCTTGTGGTCCTGCAGAGTGGTGCTAGCAGCAGAGAGGCTAAAAGAGCGACTGCTAACCTGATAAAAGTGTTTGTTTTCCTGCTACTACCTGGGCGACTGTCCGATCTAGCTAAACTGCAAGTATTTCTGCTTCTTGAACTGTTTTAAACTGTATAAAGTTGTTTTTGCACCTGCACTTATAAAGTTTGTCCTGTTTGTTGCTTTTACCCGTTGAGGCTACACACTCAAGTGCGCTAGCCTGTGTTACATATTTATTGCATTTTCCTGCTGTTTGTTGCAAAAAAAAAATTATCCTTGGTTTCCCGTCTTTCTTGACCTAGAGTAGTCCATATACAGGCTTTGCTGCAGTCTGGACTTTTGGAAAGTTCCTGTGTTGCCCATTTCCTTTCTTGGATAAAGGGAGGCTTCTTTGTTCACCAGTGGCAGTGGGGAGCTTGGAGCAGCCTATCTATCCCTAGAGGAGTGTTCCCAGCACAAGAATTTGGTAGTCTATTGGCCATTTTGGGTCAATTTCTAGCTCTTTCAAGTCCCCCTGTATAAAACCCGCTTTAGCGCGGCTTTGCGCATAGCGCAGCATCGGGCAGCGCTGCTCAATTGGGTTTACACCATTCTCGGCTCCACAAAGTCTACTCTTCACTTTTTCCCTTAGAACTGATCTAGTTCTCATAATAAACACCCTATTCCCACTCTAAAGCCTGGCACTTGCTCACTGAAGCAATTATATAAGTCAGCACTAAAAAAAATAAAAACACTACACCCTCACAAACTCCCCTTGAGTACTTTGTTCCCCATTGGCCCTTTTTTTCAATTATAAAGGAATTCCCAATACTATTCTAGCATGTCCAAAGGTCAGTTGTCAATCTCCTCTCCGGTCCAGCTGGTGAATCTGGGAATCTTGAGGCAATGTTACAACTGCCTCATGTACACAGACAACCCTCTCCTCCTCCCAACAAATTCCAACACATGTGAGAGATGCAACCATATAGCCAAACTGGAGGCTAAGCTCTCTCAACTCAGTACTGGCGTAACCAGTCAGGAGGAGAAGGAAACCACACACACTACAATTCCAGTCTCACATAGACCTACCACGACAGCAAACCAAACACATAAACACACAAAAACATACTGGGAGGCTCTAAATAAAAATCTGCCTAAGCAGCAGAGACCTCCAAAGCAGACACCCAAGCAGCCGCTACCCCAAAACAAAACACGTGCAACACATAGCTCACAAAGCCAGTGTGCCGAACAGTCGCAGCCCTTAAGTCTAAACAACACACCTGATACACTTGTAATAGGTGACTCTATCGTCAGGCACACTGACGTCCCACTCACCAGGCTGAACAAGGAGAAAGTCACGGTGAGCTGCCTGTCGGGCGCTAGGATCCGCCAAATAACACAAGCACTCAGGTCACTCCAAGGCAAGTACAAATATGACTCAGTCATTGTCCATGCTGGTGTGAATGACCTGAGACGTACCTCCCTGGACTACATGAAAAGAGACATAGAGGAGCTCTCTGAGCATGTAGCCCAGGCCGGTATGACCCTGACCTTGAGTAGCATCTTACCCTCACCATGAATGATGCCACAATATGAAGAAAAGATGATCAATTTCAACAATTGGCTTAAGTATTGGTGTCATTCAAAGGGGATCCAATGCCTGTCTGCCTGGGATGACATGCTCGACAAGCCACGATGCTTCGCTAGGGACGGCTTGCACCTGTCACCCCTGGGATTTTGGATATTGGCAAAGGCTCTTGCCACCCCCATAGTGCCTTTTTTAGGCAAGGCTCAAAAGACAAACCCACCTCCATAGGTATCACAAGGGATAAGAAACTAAAAGTAATGCTACTCAACGCCAGAATGGAGAACATCGATATCTGTGCAGTAACAGAAACCTGGTTCAAGGCTCCCTAGAGCACCCCAGCACTACCAGGTTATACCTCATACCATGTTTTTCGGCCTCAAAACTTGGACCGAACCACAAAAGGAGGGGGGTGTCAATATTCGTCAAAGATACCCACACCTCCAGGTTGGTGGCACAGCACGAAGCATCAGAGACTATCCATGTGCAACTAACAGTGGGTAAAACTGCCTTCCAGTGTATAGCCTGCTACAGATCACCCTCCCAAACCCAGGAACCCCACTCGGCCTTCCTGAGAACACTGGAAAATATGAAGGTCTCTCCAAACACCATTATATTGGGCGACTTCAACTACCGTAACATAGACTGGGAGCATTACTCTAGCTCCAACACCCTAGCCCAAAGGTTCCTAGAATTTATAAACTCAAATGCTATGGAACAACTTGTTGCCACTCCCACAAGAGGGGAAAACATACTGGACCTGATCATCACCCACATGGGGACTCTATGCTCCAG
>NC_056743.1:1805767522-1805807522 GCF_019279795.1 Protopterus annectens | reverse complement strand
AGAGGGACAGGGCTTTTAGCCTGTCTGTGTAGGGTAGAGGTTTGAGGCTCTGGATTCTCAGGTCTGTGTTAAATCCTCAAATGCTTATAGCAAACTATGATTTATCAAACCCATGTAAGTAAATGCTTGCAATCTCGAATGCTTTGAACAGCTATTTTTTTCCAAGGGAAAACGCCGTTCCACAAAAAAAAAAAAAAAAATTGTTTTAAACCTTACATAAAGTGGGGGGCTTTGCCTCTCACACACACCCCCCCCCCTACTTAAATATACCAACTCCAAGATCACACTACAGTCACGAAAACCGCAAAGTAACGGAAGCGGACAAGCCATTTCTTTCTCAGGGAGAGAATTTTGCTTGTATGCCATTTCGCTGTTTTGCCTTTTCGTGCTTTCAAGTTCGATCCAGAGGCATTCGAAAGAATGCATCTTCGATAATTTTAATAGGAACCCTGGATTCTCCTGGTGAGGGACCTCTGTGTTCTTTCCAGCTGCTGCATGTTTTTTGTGAGGTACATGCCGAAAGGGGCATTATACTCGCTGGTTCTTATGGCGGAAGAATACAGGGATGTTATGGCCTCCTTGTACCAGGATGAGATACCCTTAGTAATGAGGTGGGCCATGTAGAAAGCTTTCCATACAACCAAGGCAGTGTGGTGGTCAAAAGTCAGTTTGCAATCAACCTGGGTGCCCAAGTACCTCACGACTAATTGGATGCTTAAGACCTTGTTGTGATCATTTATGGGGACGTCACCCTCCTCAAAGGGGGGTAATGATGCATTTTTTGGCATTCAGTTTGAGGTCATGTTTTTTTCACCAGTCATTTGTTTGGATGAGACCCTGCTGGAAGCTGTCCACATCACTAGGGGAATTGATGACGGCGCCCAGCTTGCAGTCATCTGTAAATCTGGAAAGCCATAGCCCAGTGGTTTTGGTCTGCACCTGAGAAACGTATATCCCAAATAACTGTGCAGGTTGCTGTCTTATCTTTCATGGTTAGCTAGGGTGTATGCATTCTTTCTTTATTTCCCTTTGTAGTCACAGAGGGGTAGTTCACAAAATTTTGTATGGAGGCATTCCACTTTACATCCTCCCATTTAACCTTTAGTTAGTGCATTAGTCTTACTGTCATTGAAACTGTTTCATTGTTATGTCTTGCACGGGAACCAGTGCAGCATAATTTTATTTGGCTTACACTGCTGTGTATGTCTGATCAACAAAGTTTACTTTGACAGCTCCATGTACTACTTTCTTTGGGTAGGAGAAACTAGATGGTAGGTGGCCTGTGAAAGTGATTTTTAATGTAACCATTTCTTTTCCGGTATGGCATTTGAATGTGAGGAGGAGGTCAAGAGATCATATCCCCTAAACGTGAGTTTAGTATGCTCGGTCAGAGAGAGTGGTTTCCTGTAGCAGTAATGAGTCCGTTTAACTTTCTGGCCCGTGTCTGCAACCAGGTACACGTGCCTTCAATAAACTGGCAAGGAAAGAATGGCTCGTATCTTCTTTTAACATTCTGGTGCAACGTCCTGTCTGAAAAAGAGAAGTATAGTAGGGTTCCATGTGTGTTTTACATTAAAAAGAGATTGTTGTGTGGGCTTTAGTAGCAGATGTCCTGTAAAAGGGAGTAAGAAGAAGCTGTTCATATAATTTATACAACATATAAATGTGAAACCAGTATAACGTTGATAGTAATGACATAAAGAGGCAAGACATATGAAGAAATTGAAACTTTTCAGAAACGGTTAAGGAACTGTGTATGTAGTGTTCACCTCCCAAAGTAAAGGGCGATTTACCCTCTCAACGACCTTCCATGTAGCTGGTGAAGTAGCCGAAATCTTTGAGGCCTACTTGCCTACGGCTCCTCTCTAGCTCCTAACGTGCTGTATAACAAGGCGAATATGCTGCAGACCTCCAGTGAATGCCTCCAAGAAGTAAACCTGCACAAATGCTACACTGTGATGAGAGGATAGCCATCCGTCTGTCCATTCACAACCCCTTTTTCCCTTTTTTGCACATGGGGTTGGGGTGCCATTTCAACAGTGGCAAATCACCTAGAGCCAAGGTTTACACCACATAGTGACTAACCATGCAGCAGGAGAGGATATGACACGTTATCAAAAGCGTGATTGGTAAAGCATCCAGTTTCCGTCACAGGGGTGCTATGGCTAAAACAGAGTCTTGACTTAAGACTGGTCAAGGATTGCAGACAAATGAAGTTACCCACTCAGATGGAACATTATGGTGAGTACATAACTTCTTTTTTTCATCCAGACAGCTCACAGTACCTTCTCCTTTTGCTGATTGGATAAAAAACTGAATAACTAGGCGAGGAGGGACAAAGAACTATGAGCTCTTTCAAACCTCTATTTGGTTGAAGTATCTAGCCCAGAATAGTTGGCAATCATTATTTTAAGAACTACATCAAGTCCTTTTGTTTCACTCCCTCTTGCAGTCCTAGGAGCCTGTCGTTCCTGGATATTTTATTTCCAGGATCTTCCAGGCTATTGCGAATTGTCTGAAATCCAGGATAAAATATTTCCTTCTCCATTTCGAGACCTATTTCTTGCTCCTGAACCATGTACTAGAGTGTAGCTGTGCAGTCTGACACTCCTCTACTTGATCCCTGAGAGATTCTTGGTAGTACTCAGTTGATAACGAGAGCTAATTAATGATTGCTGTGAGAGACATTACATCCATTGACTGACTGATTTATACTAGCGCTTCAGGATGTTGTTGAGGATTTAGCTGCTACAAGATGTTCTGTAAGTGTCCTTGATTGGAGTTTGCAGGGTCCATTTCTGCTGCTACAGCCGCATCTGGTGAAGGCCACAGCTTGTGTCAAGGCTAACTTTCAAAACTTTGAGATTGTTTCTTCAGTGACCTATAGAAGAAGAAGAATAGAGAAGTGTAATGTTTGTGGGAACCTTGCCAAACTTTTGAAGTAGGATAGAAGTGCTGCAAGTATTTTCAGTAGTGCTTGGCTCAAAACTCTTGGGAGTTACGGTGTTCACCACATGTGACCTGAAAGTGGAAGCTTCCTTCAGATCTTTCTTATCCTCAGTTCAGTGAGGGTGCATGACAACAGTATCAGTCTGTCAGTGGCCTGTTTCCATAGGAAATATGTTTGACAGGGACATTTTTTTCCTCTCGTTGGTCCCTTATAGTTGTATCTGATAGTGACTCCACTATGGATGTTGTTGGTAAAGTGAGTAACTGTTGATTTGTGGAGACCCAGTGGCCTAATGGATAAGGAATTGGCCTCCTAAGCCAGGGATTGTGGGTTCAAGTCCCAACTGGGGTAATATTGCCTATGAACCAGATTCCGCACCAAGATTTACACTCCTGTTTTCTTTTCCTTCATCTCTGCACATAATGTGAATGCCTGTCCACATTCTGACAGCTTCAACCCCAGTGATATATGAGAGAAGAGATAAATCTGTCCTGGATTTGCAACTCGTTAGGAGGCATGTGTTTGGTCCTGAATCTCTGTGGCATCGACCAAGGCCTCTAAAAGCCTAGCTCCTAAAAAGGAAATGTGAAGATGAGCTTCATGGGAAAGAACACAGGGAGATGCTGTCTTTCACGGCCTTGTACTGCCAGCTGTCATGCTTATTTTCTATCAAGCTGTGCTTGAAAAGGTGAGGTGGAGTCTGCATGTCCTCCCCGTGGCTGGATGGGCGTTCGAAAGACATGCGTAAATGGGCATGTCTTTGTTGAAGGCTGGACGTCAAGCTGGCACCTCTGCGTTCGTGAAAATCTACTGCCACTCATTAGCAGACCAGAGTTCCGCTGTGGCAACCCCTAACTGGGAAAAGCCGAAAGACAAACAATCTGAAGCAAGACGGGCTTGAGCTGTGTCACCTTTCTACCCAGGTTGATACACTCCAAAAAATGTGAATATGATGTTGATCTAGGTCAGCAGCTTAAAACAGAACTTACTAATGCCACTTTGGGTGTGGATCTCATCTTCAGATACCCCTAATGCCCCTACTGAAGGTGTCATTAAAAGACCAGAGGATAAGGGCAAACCAGTGCAGTCAGTCATGCAACTGTTACAATCTTAGGCACCAAAGTTTAGCAGACATTACCCCACTAATTGTTTATCTTTGTTCTTTGAGAAGGGGAAAAAAGGGGGGTATGTTTTGAAAATGGTGGGAAGCACAACCAAAACAGAAGCCTGAGGGCCACAAGAGACATGATTCACAGAGAGAACAGTCATGATCCTGTCTGCCATCACACCTTACTCTCTTCCAGAGTGGGTAGGAGGTCACCTAGCCTTTTTGTACAAAAATGGAGAAACATAACCAGGACAAATATGTCCTAAAGATTGGTACAGCAGAGCTACAAACTGCAATTTTAAGGTACCCAAAGTGCAATGACATCCCTTCTCTTTGGAGATGACAAGGGAGGCACTAGAACAATTTGATAAAGAATGTCATGCAACAAGGGCCATAGAGAGAGAGAGCACCCAGGCTTGAACTCGGTGTCTCTAGTGCCAAGAAAGAGAACACAAAGGCCCATCCTGAATGTATCCTACTTTATAGGTTCATGGGTAGGTACTAGGTTGTCTGCCCGAAGGCATTTATAAGCCTAGCCAGAATGTGTTGGCTTTCGCCACCCCCTTAGATTAGTTCCTTGTGCTTCTGTCCAGCAGAGCCACTGAAGTGATCCCAGGGGTAAACTTTCTGTTTCCCATCCACTCGTCAAGGTTTCTTTTGAAGAGAGTTAGTGAGGAGCTCTGCATAATGTATATTGGAATCTTGTTCCAAAGCATGGGAAGTCTCTGGGACAGGAATCTATCCCTCCAGCACGTCCTATTTATTGTGGTGAGGTTTAGAGCCATAGAGCATGTGGCTCAAGGGGATAAGGTTTTCTTTAGGTGGAGCATGTCCATCAATTCTGGGTTGGACATGGCCTTTTAGGTCAGGTAGAGATCACCTCTGACTAGGCGGTATGCAACCGAGTACCGCTGGGGTTTCTTCAGTTGAGCTGCATAGGGCATCTGAGGCCAGTGATCCTCTTAGTGAGGTACTTCTGTGATCTTTCCAGCTCAGCTGTTGCAGTTGTCTTGTAAGGTACATCCCAAATGGGGCATTGTACTCTGATTACAATTGCAAAAATTCTTGGCTATTCAAGGCTGCCTTCTCCTATCCCTACAAGTATTCATGTTCATACTAGACGCAAGGATGCTTATTGTCACATCACCATTGCCCAGAACCACAGAAAATTTCTGCAGTTTGAAGGTGCTAAAGGAACTGAACACTTTCTTACCCTTTGGCTTGTCTGCTGCACCCAGGGTCTGTTCCTGGCTGCAGAAATGGAGAAATAGCATGTCCCTTTTTTTGCAGCAAAAGGGACATGCATATTTCTATTTTATTCAGGCAGACTCCTTAAAGGGGATACCCAAGGCCTTGAAATTTTATCCTGACTTATTTATTTCAGAGACCTTTGCTTCTCTGTTACCTGAAGTCTTGATGGCAAAGAGCCTAGTTTTCTTAGGGACATTTCTGAAAACAGACCTTCAGAAAGGATACTGTATCTTAACTCTTCCTGCAGATTGCCCTGGATGGGAGGGGGCATCACCAGGGAATTTCTCATGGAAATACACTTCATGGCCTCCTGCATCCTGATGGTACCACTGGACTTGTTTTTGATGAGAATGCTGGAGTGGTACTTCAAACAGATGGTGCCAGCATTCACAATCTCTAGTAACCCAATGTTGCCTTCTCCCTTGCTCATATATGTCATGGTGGCTAGGATAACTTCTTCCTCCCTGTCAAGGAGTGCCCTTCAGAGCACCATAGTCTTCCCTGACAACAGACTCCTGATGTAGCTTGGCGATGTGTGGGGCCAGGATATGAGGAAGAAGCACACCAAAGGTAAAGGAAATTATGGCTGTGGTCCTAGCACTCCAAAGCTTTGACAGATTTGAGAGAATGGAGTCCTCCAAATATTCAGTACCACAGTGATGTGGTATAATAGACTGAGAGAAACTCCATTTGTATGTATTTAGCAGAGTGGCAGTGCAGGCATGGGAGATTGCCCAAGATTAAGCATAACCTTCTTTGCAGCCTACATCTTTCCAAAAAACATTTTTGGCTGATGAAGTAAGCGGGTCACAGATGAACCCACACAAGTGGATGTTAAACAGATGTCTTCATGGAACTAACTGTAGGGCAACTCCAAGGCCCTGGAAGGTAGATGCATTCTCCATCAAATTGATGGAGATTTTTCCACGTTTCCGTGATACTATGACCTATGCCCATGTAGGAGGAGGAATGGCAAAAGCTCCCTGGTTACTGCCTCATCTTGTCACAGCAGCAAGCTGCAAGAGGATTTCACTTGGGCAGCAGGAAGAATCTGAAACGCTCTGTTTCCAAATTATTGATTTTCTTCAGCTCTTGACCTGCCAATGGTTTAGGCAGATGAAATGTGCCCCTAAGTCGTGGAAGCTGGAGGGCTATTGTATTCTATTTATAATGTAAGTTTTGCTAAGGCTACTGCAGCAGTGATCATTTGAACATGTAGTGTTAAGTTTACTTACACAAGATGTAATGGGATCCTATCTCGCCTACATTCATAACTGATGGGTTCGGAGCCGATCCATCGGCTCCAACTCGGCCAACTAGTATACTAGAACGAAGTCTCTTATTGGCTGGGCTACCCTCTATCCCAGGATGCACCACACCTGCTTCCCCAGATCTCGTTTGCCGCTTTACAAGCTAGACGTGGTCTCGACTTGGCTGGAGCTAAGTGTATTTTTATTACTTTTCTGGTCTTTTGACCTGGGGTTTTCTTCATAAATTCAATCAACAGCTGTTTTAACAGCTATTCCGTGTATTGTTGAGTGTCATTAGGCAGTTTTATATCTGTTGGTATTCGGGCAAGGCCCGTTTAAGTTAGAGGGCCTTTGCCCTTCTTAGTGGAGTGAGTGTGTTGTCTATTTTTACTCCTTTTCTTTCCGGGCAAAGCCCGTTTAAGTTAGAGGGCTTTTGCCCGTTGTTGTGTTCCCTTCTTGTTGTCCTGTGAGGTAAACCTTGTCTTCAGAGGGCTCGTGCCCTTTTTTTCTCGCGCTCTAACAGTTTTGGTCAAGTACTGTTCCTTGTGTGAAATTGGATTGTTGGATAGGGTTATTCACACTAAAATGTCTAAAGAGCAGAAATCTGGGTTTAAAAAGTGCACTAGGTGCAATTATAAAATGTCTATCACCGACAGTCATGCTATTTGCGTGTATTGTTTAGGGCCTAAGCATTTGGAAGAGACATGTAGTGTGTGTCATGCCTTTTCTGCTAGGGTTCTTCAAGAACGTAAAAATAAATTGATCCTGAAGGGCCTTATTAAGCCCTCCTTTGAGGAAGCTTTGGCTTCATCTCCTGCTACTGCTTCTAAAAAGAAAAGGTCGTCGGCTCCGACCAGTCCGTCGGAGCCGACTACTAAGAAGCATAAGTCAACCTCTTCTTCCTCGGCTCCACTGACTTCGGAGCCGAGGGTCGAAGGGTCTGCCTCGATGCCTCTTTCCTCGGCTCCATTAGTTTCGGAGCCGCAAGTTGGAGCATCGAGAGGCGAATCACCTCCCTCGGTTCCATTGGTCTCGGAGCCGGTGGAGGTGTGCAGCTCAGACTCTTCCCCCTCGGCTCCGAAAGCTCCTTCGGCGCCGATCCTTATTCATACTGTGTCGGAGCCGGCGCCGATAGTGTTGGAGTCCTTTCGGAGCCGGTCCCCTACCTTGTCTGAGCCGAGAGAGAAGTCGTCTCGACCCCTTTCTACTTCCTCTAAATCCTCCAAATTATCTGATTCAGATTTGGATAGGGTGATTCAGAGGCTTTTCTAGTCTCCGGTTTTTGCAAAAATGGTCTCGGCTACAGCCCATTCGGCCCCGGAGCCAATCCCCCCCTTGAAACTTTCGATTCCTCCTCCAACCTCCTCGGAGCCGTTGGAGTCGGTGATGGTGGAGCAAGTCGGAGCCGTACAGTCGGAACCGAGACCCCTTTGAGGTTTATCGGTTCCGACCATTGTTCCTACCCTGTCCTCGGGTTCGGGGTTCGGTACTGGGACTTCCTCAGCCGGGGCCGAGGGGAACATCTTGGAACTAGGTGCCTCGGTGCCTAGTCTCCCCCTCGGAGCATCGGCTGCGGGGATTCCTAGTGCCGTCGTGGCCTCTCGGCAAGTGACCTCCATGGAGTCTGGAGGTCCTGCCTTTGAGGCCATGAGGAGCACGCTGGCCATGTCCTTGCCGGCTCAGCAGGTTTCCATCTCACCGTCCCTAGACCTGGAGACTGGTGCTTCTGGCGTACTGCAGTCCCATGACAGTGGGGCCCCAGGGCCTGAGGATACCCCCGTGGGGGGTTCCCTTCTTCCGGGGGGTCCGTCCGAAACCGCTTCGGATGAGCCTCCACGGAAGAAATTGTGCAAGAGGAAGCACGTAGACTCCCAAGATGAGTCTGTCACATCTGACACTGACCTCGATGATGCGGAGGGGTCCCCAAAATCATCTTCGGATGATGTCTCTTTCTCGGATATCCTTGAGATTCTGAGACAGAGAGGAGATTGGCAGGCCAAAACCCCTTCCGCTTAGGAGTCAGTCTTCCTCAAGGCCTTCGGGGGCCAGCCCTCCGCCTCCTGGGTGTCTCCGCCCTTCGATGAGTTACTTGATTTAATTTCTCGAAGGGCTTGGGAGCACCCTGACTCTGTGGAACCGGTGCCTGCAAGACCCAACAAATTCCTTTCAGCTCCCCCTCAAAAGGAATTTTTAATGAAAGGAGTTCCTGTAGATGCGATGGTGGTGGCATCTGCTACACAGCAGGACGTGGCAGAGGCTTCAACGTCTATCCACCCTCCTAATAAGGATTCCAGGAGCATGGATAGATATGGGAAGCGTACCCTTTCTTCAGCGGCCTTTACCTTACGGTCGCTGAATTACCTGTGTCACTTTACTAGGCTCCAAAGGGACCTCCTTAAAGAGCTAGGTGAGTCCCTCACAGGTAATCTACCTGAGGCATTAGCCCACACTGTTGGCGCTCAGATGACTACCTTATCATCCATTGTGAACTCATCCATGAGGCTCATCTCGTATGCGGCCGAGGGGGCGAGTAGAGCAGCGGGAACAGGCGTGGCCCTTAGGAGACATGCCTGGTTACACTTGTGTTCCTTTGCGGAGGCCTTTAAGTCTTCCTTCCCCGACGCCCCTTTTGATGGGTCCTCTTTGTTTGGACCCAAGGTGAAGGACACACTGACTCGGTGCGAGTAGGAGGGCAAGACCTTGACTGCCGTTGGGGCCCGTTTTTCCGCTCCCTCTAGGCCTTACCCCAAGGCTCAGAGAGGAGGGAAAATATGGTTCAGGAAAACTCAGAGGTCTTTCCCTACTCCACCCAGTGATCCCCCCTCTAGAGGCAGGGGGCGGGATTCGGGAAGACGCCGCCCCAGAGGTGGCAGAGGCCCCCGTAACTCTGGAGACCGCGATTCCTTTCGTGGTTCCTCCTACGCTCAACGTCCCTGAGTTGGTGCCCGACTGTGCAGCTCCGGAGCCAGTCGGGGTCGCTTATGAACACCCACAAGCTTGGGAAGCTATTACCAGCAACCAGTGGGTGCTCCGGATTATTACCGGAGGCTATCTCATTCCCTTCATCAAGCCCCCCCTTCCCTTCAGGGAAATCCCGGACGTGCCACCCAGTCAGTGGGATCAAGCAGCAATAGAGGTTTCAAAGCTGCTAGAAAAGGAGTCATCCAGCCTGTCCCCCGATCAGATCGGATCAGGAACTTACTCAAGACTATTTTTGGTGCCAAAAAAGACAGGGGACTTCAGGCCCATTTTGGACCTCAGTTCATTGAATCGCTTTGTGAAAAAGTCCAAATTCCGAATAATCACTCTTCAGTCCATTCTCCCACTATTGGAGAAGGATGTCTGGATGTGCTCCATAGATCTCAAGGACGCTTACTATCACATTCTGATAAGTCAAGAGTCCAGGAGTCATTTAGGCTTCCGCCTGGGAAACAGTCATTTCCAGTTTCGAGCACTGCCCTTTGGTCTCACCACAGCCCCCAGGGTGTTCACCAAGTGTCTGGCAGTGGTGACTGCTCACCTGAGAAGTCTAGGATTCCAAGTGTTTCCATACCTAGACGACTGGCTCCTTACTGCCACCTCCAAGCATCTACTAATTCAGGCGCTCATGGCCACGGTCAGCTTGGGCCGTTTCCTAGGAATCACTTTCAACTGGCAAAAATCTGTGCTACAGCTATCTCAGCGTATTACCTTTATAGGCGCAGAGTTCGACACAAAAAGGATGCGCGCTTTCTTACCGGCAGCAAGGATTCAGGTTTTGCAGAACCAAGTTCGATCCTGCCTCCCCCTATCAAGAGCTCCGGCCAATCTGATTCTGCAGGTATTGGGCTCGATGGCATCAACTATTCTCCTAGTCCCCTTAGCCAGACTGCACATGAGGGTGCTGCAATGGCTACTTTCGGTTCAATGGTCCTATCAGGAACTCCCCTTGAACCACTTGGTTATGATTACGGAAAGTTGCCGTTGAGATCTGCGTTGGTGGCTCCAACGATCCAATCTCGACCAGGGGCGACCTTTTATCCTTCAGTTCCCCGTTGCCACTGTGACCACGGACGCCTCCCAGGTAGGGTGGGGGGGTCATTATCTGGACAGGTCTGTCCAAGGCACATGGCAACCCCAGGAAGCGCATCTGCACATCAATATCCTGGAAATGAGAGCGGTGCTACTGGTACTACAAGCTCTCCATCACGCTCTCCCGCAAGGTCTGATTGCTATCCTATCCGACAACATGTCGGTAGTTTGGTATATAAACAAGCAAGGTGGGACCAGGTCGTACCCACTGTGCAGAGAAGCCATGAGACTTTGGCACTGGGCGGTAGCTATCAACCGCTTCCTAATGGCAACGCACATACCGGGAAAATCCAATGTGATTGCGGACAGACTAAGCAGGACTATCCTGTTACCCCATGAGTGGTCCCTCAACCAAAGAGTGGCTGTGAAAATCTTCGCCAACTGGGGTCTCCCTTGCTGCGACTTGTTTGCCAGCCCCCACAATGCAAAGTGCAGAGAGTTCTTCACTCTGACCCCCTCTCAGGGACAGATTCCCAGGGACGCTCTAACCCACATTTGGCCCCCGGTCTCCTTTATGCCTTCCCTCCGGTTCCCCTCCTGCCGAGGGTGATACAGAAGGCAATTTACCTGGAGAGCGACATGATTTTGATTGCCCTGCACTGGCCTCGTCAGGTTTGGTTCCCCTTCCTTCGGAGGTATGCGGTGAAAGGTCCATGGTTTCTGGACCCGGTGCCAGACCTGTTGACTCATCAGTCAGGACAGTCTCACCCATCTCTCAGGTCCTTGAGGTTGGCTGCGTGGTTACTCCACTTCCATCCTTAGTCAGGGACAGTTCCCTCTCTCCGGAGGTTATCCACATTTTGTCTTCTTCTCACAAACCTTCCACTATCAAACTGTATTCCAGCAAATGGAAAAGGTTTGCCCTTTGGGCACAGCGACGAGGTATAGACCCTCTTACCGCCCCAGTACCGGAGGTCTTGAATTTCCTGGCCTCTCTTTTTCAGTTGGGCTCCTCAGTTTCCACGATTAAGGTTCAGCTAGCGGCCATCTCTAATTTTCATGTTTCTTTTGAACCTTCATTAATGGCAAAC
Source organism: Protopterus annectens (assembly GCF_019279795.1). Taxonomy (NCBI): domain Eukaryota; kingdom Metazoa; phylum Chordata; order Ceratodontiformes; family Protopteridae; genus Protopterus; species Protopterus annectens. The sequence goes on along the minus strand of NC_056743.1, from coordinate 1,805,795,861 downwards.
AAGCTTTGCAAGTCTTTCCTTAAAGGAGCGTGGCTCCTTAGGCCCCCAATATCTCATCCTGTACCCCCTTGGGACCTAAATTTGGTCCTGGCTGCCTTAACGGCCCGCCCCTTTGAACCGGCAGCTACCTGTGATATGAAATTCCTGTCTTGGAAAACCGCCTTTTTAGTGGCCATAACTTCGGCCAAGCGGGTTTCAGAGCTTCAGGCTCTTTGTTCTAATCCTCATTTGATTTTTCATAAAGATAGAGTGTCCCTTAAATTAAATCTCTCCTTTTTACCAAAGGTAGCATCTTCTTTCTGCATTCAACAGTCCCTAGAGCTCCCTGTATTTTTTCCCAAATTCTCCAATAACGCAGAATATATCCTTCATCAGTTGGATGTCCATAGACAACTGCGTTTTTATTTGAACAGGACTACTCAGATGCGGAAATCAAATCAACTGTTTGTGTCCTTTGCAATAAACAGGTTGGGTCAACCAGTGGCTAAAACCTCCATAGCCAAATGGATTAAAGATTGCATCTGTTTCATTTATTCGCAGGCTGACAAAGAGCTTCCCTTTCCAGTCAGGGCTCATTCTACCAGGGCAATGGCTACTTCTGTAGCATTTCACTCCAAATTATCAATAGATGATATTTGTGCTGCGGCTACCTGGACTTCTCCGCACACTTTCATTTCTCATTACAAACTAGATGTGGTTTCTCGAGGCAGGGCTTCCTTTGGTTCCACAGTTCTCAGGAGTGTTTTCCAATGAGCCACCCGGGATTTAGGTGCTAGGGACGCTGTCCCATCAGTTATGAATGTAGGCGAGATAGGATCCCATTACATCTTTTAGTTATGTACTTACCATAACTTCGGATGTATGGGATCCATCTCGCCTACATTCATACGTACCCACCCTCCTTTCCCCCTTCCATTTGGATTTAGAGGAAATGTAGGTCCATTTGCAGATCTTTTCTTGAAGAACTTTAGTTGGTTGGAGTAACTGCTTTTTTTTCTGTGTTTGCATGTAAGTATGAAAGCGAACAAACAAGATCTGGGGAAGCAGGTGTGGTGCATCCTGGGAGAGAGGGTAGCCCAGCCAATAAGAGACTTCGTTCTAGTATACTAGTTGGCCGAGTCGGAGCCGATGGATCGGCTCCGAACCCATCAGTTATGAATGTAGGCGAGATGGATCCCATACATCCGAAGTTATGGTAATTACATAACTAAAAGTTTACTTTCTCCCTCTTGGACAGACTTGCAAGGGAGAGCTGGAAAGTGTTGCCTCAAGAGTGTGGACTTGTGGACACAAAATAATGGTCCCTTTCTGCAATCCCACTTTGACACTAAGGCTGGCTCGGATAATTTCACTGTAATCCCAACTAAGCATAAGTATTCAGAGGGCTTGCTAATTATTGTTAGAGAGGCTAGGAAACCTGACATGGGCTTTCCAAGTATTGTTTGAGGCTAGGAAACCTGATAGAAAGAAATCGTACCTAGTAAAGTGAAAAGTATTCTCCGTTCTGGTGTCTGTCCAGAGAACAAGACCCAAATACTGCACAATTAGCAATGATCTTTGGTTATCCTACCTTTTTAAAAGCAGACTTTACTGTGTTTCTTTAAAGGTTCACACTTCTGCTATATCAGCCTGCCTTGCAGTGGCCCCTCTATTTTTAATCTGTCCTCAGTAAAACAATCTTTAAAAGGTGTGTTGCATCTTGGCCCTCTAAGGCGGGAAATCTCTCCACGACTGGGACCTAAATAGTGTCTTAGAATTAATTCTAGCCCCTTTTGAGTCCGCTACTTCAGACCCCCTACAAATTCTGGCTGTTACTTCTGCTACAAGGATTTCAGAGTTGCAAACCTAGGTGGGCAGGGAACCTTTATTTTTTCACCAAAACATGGTGCCCATCCATAAGAGTTCTCATGCCAAAAGAAGTGAAATTTTCTACCTGTGTTTTACCTAACTCTCAAAACAATGGTGAGAGAACCCTGTATTCCTTGAATGTTCAGACTGCTTATAGGTTCATAGGTAAGTACTAGGCTATCAGCCCAAGGGCCTACGCAAGCCTTGCCAACAAGGTTCCCTGGCTTACGCCACCCAAGAAAGTTATTTTCCTGTGCCACTGACGAGCAGAGACACAGAAGTGATCCCCGGGGTGTGTGTATTTCCTATTTCCCATCCACTCATCAAGATTTTTCTTGACGAGTGCTAATGAAGAACTTTGCTTGACATAGATGGGTAGCCTGTTCCAGAGTATGGGAAGTCTCTGGGATAGGAATCTATCCCTCCAGCATGTCCTGTTTGTTGTGGTGGGAAGGTTTAGGTCCCTAGAGCGTGTAGCTCGGAGGGGTTGGGATTTCTTTAGAGTTTACTTGCACAGTACAAAAAAGAGGGAGAACAGTACAGCTCTTTGTGCCACTGGAAAGGAACAAAGAAGGAAGAACCATTAAGCAAACAAAAAAATGATGCGCACGTTGTATTTGTTACTGTTTGTGGCAAACCAATCCCTGGACATTGTGTCTTTCGGCTTTTTCCTGGTTAGGGGTTGCCACAGAGGAACTCCGGTCCGCTAATGATTATCAGTTGATTTTTACATGCTGACTTGCTGGGCCTAACGCACAACCTTCAACGAAGGAACGCCCATTCACGCATGTCGCCACACAGAAGACGCTCTAACTGAGAATCGAACAGGCAACGTCTAACTGTGAGGTGACAATGCTACTGCAGCACCACCACCGCAGTCTGCAAAACAGTCCCTGGACATACAAAGCCTATTTCACTAGAGCCGCCACAACTTTCCACCAGGAAAGCAGAGCTGTCTTTAAAAGACCTGGGGCCGTGGGAGGGGTGTTTAGCACCCAGACTGTTTCAGAAGCGATCACCTGCTCCTGTGTGCGCACCTTTTTTTTTTATATATATATATATATATATATATATATATATATATATATATAAAGCATTACAACTTAAGGGTGTCATTTACAGCTAGGGCAAGATTTATCACTGCTGTCCTAAATCTTTCCTTTTTGCCAGCCATCCACTACACTTTGCTTTGCAAGTCATCCCACAAGTCAAGACAGCAACACCGAACAGTGTGGTGAACATAGTACAGTTGTGTTGGGGACTTGTATTAAATGTAGATGTAAGAGTTCATTCGCTGTTGCAATCTGCATTTACTGAAATTTGATTACCCCGACAGTCTGGGTAGGTGCCCATTTTCAGTGGAGAAGTATGGTGAAGAGCTCCAAAGTATTACAAAAACATTTTAAGAATAATAATTTTACAGTCTTAAATAATAGAATGTCATCTGCATTTTAAATACTTGTACCAAACTAGGCATGTGAAAACATTGGCTAAGAATAGACACAATTTGCATGATTTAATGCTTGGAGAAATTTTAGCCAGTGTGTAGAGAAATTTAAAGGCAAGTTAGTATAATACAAACACGAACAGCATTATTAAGTAGGAGAAGAAACTGGGTTGGGGCATATTAAGGTGGGGAGGCAGGGGGAAGAGATTGCTTGAAGTAAGGAAGTGAGTGAAGAAAACTGAGTAAGGGGGTGTAAGGTATTAATAGTTTTTATCCTGTGGTTGAGCAAGTACATATCTAATATGAACAAGAACAGAGCCAGGTTTTGGATGGGTAGTATTTCAGAATTGTATTAAATGACTGGAGGAAGGGTATTAACCTAATGGATACAGGAGAGTTCCAGGGCTTAGCAGTATGGTACGAGTACAAACAATGTCCAGCAGATTTGATAGGATTGGAGATGGAGGAGTTTTTGGTTATAGGATCTTGATGGCAAAGTGAGAACATAATTGAATAGAATGGCATTTAGTGCTGGATAAGCAGATGAATGCTTCATAATCTTGTACATGGTAAGAAGCTTTGTATATGTTAGTACATGGGGTTGTTCTAACCAGCTTAGACTTTTTATTGCTATACAGTGGTGGGTTCTGAATGGGGTAGTTGCTTTAAATGTAACCACTTTATTATAGCAATGTTCAAGTTTTTTTTTTTTTTGTGATGCCACAGGTTAGTGAGGATGGCAGCACCATAAAGTAGTGAGAGGAGGAGGCAAGTAGTGGCAAATGTAGTTTTGTTGCATTGGTGGAAGGGTTTTAGGCTTCGTAAAGCATCCCTAATTTTGGTGACTTTTTTATGCAGTTTTATATATGCAAGTCATATTTAAGATCATCATCCGCTATCATCCCTAATTTGCTATGATAAGTGAATGGTTGTATTAAGAGAGGATTTTATAAAATTTGTTGAGGGGGATTTGGAGGTGAGCACAAGCTGAGTCAGGAAATTAATAAGCTCTGCTGAACTGAATTTTGGTATTGGTTTGTTGTAGGGGAAATGTGGTTGCTGCTGGGAAATATTAAAGTAGTACTACCCCTGAAGTCTTGGGGAAAGTTATAGTTATAGTAGTCGAGCTGACTATTGGGCTACCTGTGGGAATGCTATCCCTCAAATAATGGCTGCAACAGTAAATGTACACTCTAACATCTGCTTCTGTAGTAAGCTGAGAACACAGTTGTACTTTTAGATCCCCTGTAACATTGTATGTTCTTAGTGGGGGGGAGTTTTACACTTTGTTAGCTTTAGGATAGGAGACGTGAATATTTTTTGGTAGCATCCTTCTGCTGATTTAAAAAAGTACCTGTTACTCTCCTTTTACTGATAAGACTGCCATAATGCAGCCACAACATGTGACATATCGTCTGTCCTCTGAGACTTCAGGCAGGAAGAGTGATTTCCACCTGTGGCATAATCCCTATTAGTATTAAGTGTGCATTGCAGCAGTAATCATTCTGGTTTAACTTTGGTTAATAGTGTGTATTCTTAGAAAAATGCACGGTCTCCCACGAGTGGAGGTTTAATTTCTTAATATGTGAAAGTTTGGTCTTGTAAAGTTGGATCTGCTTGCCTCTCATATGAATAATGTCATGCTGAGCGTGTGGAAAACTGGTGTATTCTCAAAGTTAAAACCATTCTTTGTAACCTTCAGCAACATTCTTATAACAGGAGAGGTCAAAGGGAAGAAAGCAAGCATGGTTGTAATTGCTCTGATTATTGTATCAAGGTGTTTTCATCCCCCCTGACGCTTGCTGCCAAGAGCAGTCTCTTAATTCTGCAGGCAGGTAAAGGAAGTTTTGCAACCAAACCTCATAGTTTATGGGCTGATGAGACACAGCGTCACAGTCTGATTAATGGTCATCTGTTTTCCTAAGAAACTTGAGACATTGAACATTTCTTTCTTATGAAAATGGAGATAATTTTTCTCCATTTCAGTTCTTCATATCCTGTTGTGTGTGTCTCACTGATTTGTTTCATGATGACTTTGCTTAATCTAGAGGCGTTTCCATTTGCATAGGTAGCCTACTAAGCATTCAGTTGTCCTTGTTTGTGACCTCAGCTGTTTGTGTGGGGAAAACATTTTTGTGAACCCATCTCCTGGGGAGATGTGAAGTACCTTTTTTGGAAGTATTCAAGCCTTGATATTTACAGAGCCTAATGCAGTAGTCCGGAAGAATAGATTTATTCAGAATACTTTCTCTCCTGGGGTTGTCTTAATTTCTTAGAACAGATTCATGCTCCCCTTCACTAAACATGATGTAAAGGAAAGAATTTTGCCTACCATGAATGCTCGGACAGCTGAGCTATAATATGGAACAAGTAAAAGCGCTGAAAATGTCAGTTCAGCTATTTTTTGTTCAGGAAAGAACGCTCTTCATAGCTGACTGAAGGTACTACTTCATTCAGTTAGATTTGTCGTTGCAGCAGTGGTCTCCTAATGATGATTATAGTAAGCTTCTGAGCAGATGTTGGAGTAGAGCAGCAATCCTGAAATTTGTTCACCCAGTAGGTTTGTTCACCTGTGTATATGTTAAGGTTTGAAACATGTCTTATTTGCTATGTTTATTGTTTGCATTTTGCCGTCTATATCTGCATATTGTAAAACAAAGCTATTTTGTTGCCTAGTGTTAAGCCTTCTGTTTGTGCAGCTTATACTGGTTTTCTTTGCCTTATCCAAGATTTCTTGGAGCAGTAATTCTATTAATCTCCTCTGAGCTCCAAAAGTAGAACCATTGGAGCAGAAGGTGTAGTTTGTTTTATTGCTAGATCAAGGCTAACCCTCATGTTCAAAATGAGACATTGTGTATCCTCCTTATGCTTAAGGGTACATTCCAGAGATCTGGCCAAGAAACTAATGGTCAAGCTTGTTTCTGACTCCAGTCTATTTCTTTTAGTGATAGTGTGTTAAAAGATTTAAGTATGTTCAGATGGTTTTACTTTGCCACCTGTTTAACATGGCTGTACAGCAGCATTTGAAATTTATGATGGCTATTTCACATGTGTGTTTAACTTCTCCGAATCATGCAGAAATAAGATGTGGATTCAGTGAATTTAAGACAACTGCAGGTGTAAACAGAAAAAAATTCTTGCCTTGAAATTTTACACATTGCAAAAGTGACATGATCGCTATGCCCATTTCTAATTTTAATTTTCTTACAAGTGAATGTCATCTGTAATTATGTATTTAAACGTGTTAGAAACACTAACCATCAGACCCAATATCATATTCATGGGTGACTTTTAATTACCCCACTATTAACTGGGAATTGTATACGGCACCAAAAGTTCATGCATAGAGATTCCTGGATTTTGTAAACACAAGCTGCCAGGACTAAATAGTCAATACACCAACCAGGGGTGCAACCATACTGGATCTGGACCTCACTCCTCACTAATATGGGAGAGTGCTGCACACCCCTTACTGTAATGGTTTCCCTGGTAAGGTCAGACCACAAAATGGTCTCCTTTGAAGTAAAAATTAAACCTGGACCCCTAGCTAAAGCTGGAATATTCAGGAACTTTTCTAAGGCTAACCTCCTACTATTAAGTGAGAACCTGGCAAGATTTCAAGCCCCCATAAACCATGAGAAGACTGCTGCCCATGCAGAACTGTTCACAGAAACCCTGTACAAGCATGTTCGTAGCTGCATAGAGGCAGCTGTACCCACCAGGAAGTACAGAACTAACTCAAAAAACAAGCCATAATGGTGGAATCACAATCCAATAAGCTGTATAACAGGAGGAAGAAAATATTGGCAAAAATTAGGAGGTGCAGCTCCCAGCATGATAAAAGCACTCTTGAAATTAAACAAAGAACTCTGAGGACACCTAGTCTACCAAAGCGAAATTTGAGGTAAGTTTGGCCTCCCAGGCCAGGGACAACCACAAAGCATTCTTTAGCTATGCCCACAACCTCAAAGGCAATACACAATTGTGTGCAGAGCTCATTGTAAGTGGAGCCACCAATACCAAGCCAGAAGACATAGCAAATCGTCTGTCTGATAAATTCATCTCCAACCTAGCCCTGCTCAGCCTTGCCCCGCTCTCCCCCGCTCAGCCTTGCCCCGCTCTCCCCCACTCAGTCTTGCCCCACTCTCTCCCCCCGCTCAGCCTTGCCCCGCTCTCTCTCCCCCGCTCAGCCTTGCCCCATTTAACCCTGCCCCGCTCTCTCTCAACCTTGCCCCATTCAACCCTGCCCCGCTCTCTCTCCCCCTGCTCAACCTTGCTCCTCTCTCTCTCTCCCCGCTCAACCTTGCTCCTCTCTCTCTCTTCCCGCTCAACCTTGCTCCTCTCTCTCTCTCCCCCCGCTCAACCTTGCTCCTCTCTCTTCCCCTGCTCAACCTTGCTCCTCTCTCTCTTCCCCCGCTCAACCTTGCTCCTCTCTCTTCCCCCGCTCAACCTTGCTCCTCTCTCTCTCTCTGCCCCCACTCAACCTTGCTCCTCTCTCTCCCCGCTCAACCTTGCTCCTCTCTCTCCCCTGCTCAACCTTGCTCCTCTCTCCCCGCTCAACCTTGCTCCTCTCTCTCTCCCCGCTCAACCTTGCTCCTCTCTCTCCCCTGCTCAACCTTGCTCCTCTCTCTCCCCGCTCAACCTTGCTCCTCTCTCTCCCCCGCTCAACCTTGCTCTCTCTCTCTCTCCCTCCCCGCTCAAACTTGCTCCTCTCTCTCTTCCTGCTCAACCTTGCTCCTCTCTCTCCCCTCGCTCAACCTTGTTCCTCTCTCTCCCCCCGCTCAACCTTGCTCCTCTCTCTCTCCCCCTGCTCAACCTTGCTCCTCTCTCTCTCCCCCCGCTCAACCTTGCTCCTCTCTCTCCCCCCCCGCTCAGCCTTGCTCCTCTCTCTCTCTCCCCGCTCCAACTTGCTCCTCTCTCTCCCCGCTCAACCTTGCTCCTCTCTGCCCCCGCTCAACCTTGCTCCTCTCTCTCCCCTCTCTCAACCTTGTTCCTCTCTCTCCCCCCCTCAACCTTGCTCCTCTCTCTCTCCCCTGCTCAACCTTGCTCCTCTCTCTCTCCCCCGCTCAACCTTGCTCCTCTCTCTCCCCCCGCTCAACCTTGCTCCTCTCTCTCTCTCTCCCCGCTCAACCTTGCTCCTCTCTCTCCCCCCGCTCAACCTTGCTCCTCTCTCTCCCCCGCTCAACCTTGCTCCTCTCTCTCCCTGCTCAACCTTGCTCCTCTCTCTCTCCCCTCGCTCAACCTTGCTCCTCTCTCTCCCCCCGCTCAACCTTGCTCCTCTCTCTCCCCCGCTCAACTTTCCCTCAGGAAATATCCTTTAAATATAACTCCCCCTACTGCCACTAGAGAACCAGTCCTTAATGCTCCTCTCTAGGAAAACTGCATCAGTGAGCCTAGACAGTATACCAGGATGCCTTCTTAATAGCATGAAACATGACCTATCAAGGCCTCTGGAATTGCTATTTCACTGTAGCCGCCAAAGAGGTTTCGTGTCTCATGAATGGAGAAGGACAACAGCCATCCCTCTGCTCAAAGTTGGGCCATCTACAGACCCATAAGTCTCACTAGTCTTGTATGTAAAGCCATGGAAAGAATGATCAGTGGAGATGTAGTAAACCTCCAGACACTGGATCCAACCCAATTTGGTTTCGTCAAGTGCAGATCATGACTACTCAACCTGGTGGACTTTGAGAAGGTCACCAAAGCAAAAGATGAGGGCAAAATTGTTCACACTGCATACCCTGACCTGGCCAAGGCATTTGACACAATACCCCACTTGGGCATTGTTGAAAACTCAAGAGGTTGGGTACAAACCCGTATGTCATTCGTTGGATAGCGAACGGTCTCACAAACAGGACCCAGGAAATTAGAATTGGGGAGTGCACCTCTACAGAGAGCCAGTCACAAGTGGAGTCCCTCAGGGATCAGTCCTTGGACCACTCCTTTTTGGCATTTACTTCTCAAAAGCCAAGGCCAATGTCATTGGTCTCTGGCTGCCTAAATTTGCAGATGATTGAAAATTAGGAGCTGTCGTTTAATCTCACTCTGACACAAATGTTCTTCAGGAGAGGCTGACGCAGACAAACAACTGGTGTCAGAGCTGTGGACTAAAACTAAATGACAGGGAATGCTTAATAGTATTCTTTGGGAAGCCCTACATCCCTGGCAACTATCATATTGACAACACCCCCCGTAGAGTTGACCCAGAAGTTAGGGACACACACGGATAGTAACCCAGCCTTTGACCATCATGTCTACAGTGGTAAGGAAATCATTCTATGTTGCGCAATTTATAAACAAAGGTATGGCGTCAAGTCCAAGGAAGTCATTGTTCCATTGTATTCGGCATTCATCAGACCTGTCATGGAGTACAATGCCCCCTTTAGTATATACCTAACCAGACATATCCAACCATTGGAATATCCACAGAGGTTTCTCGCTAAAAGAATACAGGGCATAAGTAATATTTCCTGTGCAGACCACCTCAAGGCCCTATCCCTGTATTCTGTGTCCTACATGCTTTTGAGGGGAGATTTATGCCTGGCATACAGGGCATTGTCAGACCCAACTCTGATGGACCTCCTGCATATCCACAAAACAGCACCAGAATTACCCATTCTAAAGACTTGAACCTTGCCTGTGATATAAATAGGACCTGCTGGAGAGATAGGTATGTATCCCAGAGACTGGAACAAACTACGCATTCATGTCAAACAAAGCTCCTCATTGGCCCTTTTTAAGAAAAATCTTGATGACTGGATGGGAAATAGAAAATTCACCCCAGGGAATACTTCTGCGGCACTGCTTGACAGGGGCACAGGAAAATAATTTTCTTGGGTGGCGAAAGCCAGAGAACCTTTTTGGCTAGGCATATATAGGCCCCAGGGCCGATAGCCTAGTACCTAACCTATGAACCGGTCAGAGATTTAGGATGCATGGCTAGGCTTAAAAAGGCCCTTGTGGTCATTAGGTTTGTAGGTTCATAGGTATTTACTAGGCTATCTCTTGCTTTCTTGGAAAGCTGCTTTTTGCCCATAAGGGCACAGATGACTAGATGACTCTTATAATTCCATTCATTTACAATGAAAGTAGTGAGAAGTACTGTCAAGTTTGAGAATCCCTGGTAAAAAATGAGTGTTTTGCAGTAGCTCTTACAGATTTATTTCCTGTTGTTGAGTTATGTCATCTGTTTAAAAAAAAAAAGTACTTTGATAGCTAACATAGCATTTTTTTAAAAGGCCTTGTTTTTTTCTTTTTTTGTTTTTTTTTTTGTCCTGTGTTGACCAGATTAGTCCCACTAGGCCAGGGGCTTTCTTTCAGGAATGGTAACATTCATACTAATGGGGGAAATTTGGCCAGGAAACAGGAGAACTTTTTCTTTTTGAAAAGTGTCATCAGCTTTTTCATCATGTGAACTACCATCAACTCGGGCAGGGCAGGATCAGACTGCAGTTTAGCATCAAATCTTCCACCTTCCTTCCTTTCCTTCCCTAGTCAGCCAGAGTATCGTTTTATTTTATTTATTTATTGGCATTTGTTTACCAGGAAAGTCCACTGGGCCAGGAAGCCCGGTTTCAGTGGAAGCCCGAGAAGCTCCATACAGTTAGATTAAACATTTGCAGACAAGACATTTTAACATATTTGTAAAGAAGAGAAAAAAAGTGAGTGATTACAAGAATGTTACAGAGCAAATTCATAGACAATAAGTTTCCTAGTTGTTACAGGTGTAGGAATCTCAAAGAAACAAGTAGCTGATTAAACGGTACAGAGCATTTTCATAGAATAGTATGTTTATTGTTACACATACAAGAAGAAAATAATTTACAATATTTACAAGAAAGTAACAATTGGAACAGATATAACAGATGAGTGGAGAAAGAAGGGAGAAATAGAGTGAGGAAAGAAGAATGGAAGGAGGAGAGGGGAGGCTTAGACAGTGTAGGGGAGAGGGTGAAGGAAGGAAAAATGTGTGATTAAGGGTAAGTAATATGAAGGCAGAATTAGTGTAGTTTGTAGTCTGTGGGTGAGTTTCAGATTTTACAGTGTTTGACTAGCCTATTCTATGTATGTGACAATTAGGTGATGGCAGAGTATATGAAGTGAAACAGTTACAAATCCATTTGGATAGAAAATGAAGTTGCAATTCCTTTTTAAATATAGAAGGGTTTTGTTGTGGATAGTAGGGGGGAGGTTATTTCAGGCTTTGGCCATTTTCCAGGAGTATAGTAATTTTCCTACTGGTAGTTTGAGTTTTTGACTTGGAGGACTTTGTTTTCGGATCGTAGGGACCTAATAGGGTTATAGAGGGTAACTAAAGAGTTGAGAGCAGGGCAGTCTTGGGGCCTATTAGTTTGTGTGTGCCTGTAAACTGTAGGAGAAGTAGATACTGTGAGAGTTCCAGCCAGTACAGTTGTCCGAGGGCCAGACAGTAGTGGACAGAGTGGCAATTATTGGTGGCAAATTTTGCTATCTTGTTATAGCAAGAATCGAGTTTTGTGAGTAGCGAGGACTGTAGATTTAAAAGTAATGGGGCGCCATAGCTTAGTGATGGTAGAAGGTAAGATGAGGCTAAAGTTTTAGTTGGGAGGGAGAGGAATTTATTATGATGGTAGAGTAGCCCAAGTTTTTTTGTGGGTTTTACTTGTACAATTCTGAATGTGAAGGTCGAATTTGAGGTTTTTATTATTATCCCCTGTAATTCGGTATGGATTACTAGCTCAATCTTGGTAGAATCAATTGAAGATTTCAAGGTTGTAATAATGGGTATTTTTGGGGAATATCATAACTTTGTTTGTTGGATTTAAGCAGAGATGATTTTTATGAAGCCATTTTTCGATTGTGGTAAATGCTGCTTCTGTAGGATATCAAGATTTTTAGCAGAGCAGACTATGCTACTGGATTAGGGATCCATGTTGAGTAGTATGGTTTAGGTTGTTTATGAAAATATTAAACAGAAGAGGACCTAGGACAGAGCCTTGAAGGTACCCCTGTTGAATTGTGCAGATATGAGGAGCGGGAGGTATGCCATTTGACAGCATGCTCTCTGTTTGAGAGAGAGCTTTTGAACCAGCCAGCAGATTGGAGTGTTAGGCCTATAGCAGATAGCTGGGAGAGGAGGATAGGGTGAGGGATGGTGTCAAATCCTGTAGATAAGTCTAGGAAAATGGTTGACACAGTTACCTGAATCACGAGCATTGGTGATTTTATCAAGGAAGGAGGAAATGAGTGCAGTGGATGTCCTATGGCCTGGACGAATCCCGTGTTGTGTAGAGGAAAAGATAGTGTTATCCAGTAGGTAAGCTAATAGTTTTTTTTGTACACATTTTTTGAAAAATTTTGGAGAGGGGACAGAATAGCGATGGGATGAAAGCTGGAAATATTGGATGGGCCACCTTTGTGTAGTGGTAAGATTATGGCTTTTTTTCATAGATTGGGGGCATATGATTTCTAATCAAAATGCTTATGGGCTGAGTCGGTAGCGATTTTTAGAAATTTGGTGGGAATATCTGCTGAATTAGAGCATGGCTTTAACTTTAACAGTAGATGTTATGTAGTCCAATTTCGCCTACATTCTTACCCATGGGTTCGGAGCCGAATATCGGCTCCGACTCGGCCAAATGTTTCTAGCTCGAAGTCTTCTATTGGCTGGGCTAAGAAGGTATCCCATACTGCACTGCTCCATATCTCCAGATCTCATTTGCTGCTCGTGTAGCTTGGACGTGGTCTCGCTGTTGGTTGTGGCTAAGTACCTTTTTTCTAATTCTTGAGAGAATATGTTACAAACAAAATCTATTTTAATAGCTATTTCTATTTGGTGTTTTTTGGCTATAATTTGTAGTGTGATTGTTTTTTTGTGGTATCCCGCTAGCTGTTCCAAAGGGCTAGGCCCGTTTCAGTTAGAGGACCTAGTCCGTCCCCTTACTTGTCCCTGTGTTTGTTTTTTCTTCTAAAACCATTTGAATTAGAGGTTTTAGTGTCTGTCTTCCTTGTGCTGTATGCGAGTTTGGTAAAAAAAACGTTTTCGTTAGAGGTTTTTAGCCCTAGTCGTCTTAGTGTGTGTCCCTTCTGTGGATTGTGTGTGCTGCTGTTTGTGGGAAAAATTGGTTCCCGCGCTTAGTGTGGTGTTTTTGCGTGCCTGTAGTTTTCCAGTCAGGCAGTGACTTACTCGTTGTTTTGGTTTTTGTGACTAATTTTCAAGATGTCCAAAGATTCCAAGGAGCACAAACCTTCGGGTTTTAAAAAGTGCTCTAAGTGTGGTTACAAGATGTCCATCACCGATGGACATTCAGTATGCGTTTATTGTTTGGGAGCAGTCCACCTGCAGGAGTCCTGCAGCTTCTGCCATGCTTTTAGTCCCAGGGCCCTCCAAGAAAGAAAGAATAAGTTAATCCTGAAGGGACTCTTGAAACCCTCGTTCGAGACCATGGATTCTGCTTCCAGTTCAAAATCAAAATCCACAAAATCAAAAGATATCTCCAGCTCTTTCATTCGCCTCGGAGCCACCGGAGAAAGTAATGAAACTAGCTTCGACCTCCTCGGCTCCACTGTCCTCGTGGCCGCAGGAAGTGTCGGTGTTGATAGAACAGGCGTCGGCTCCAATTATATTGGAACCTCTTCGGAGCCGATCTCCCGGTACTAAATCAGTGTCACCTGAGAGGAGATCCCGATCTCCCTCCCTGTCCTCCAAATCCTCCAGGACACTTTCAGATGTGGATGTCGATAGGGTGGTGCAGAGGCTTCTTCAGTCACCGGTTTTGGCTAAATAGTTCTCTGCTCCGTCCCAGTTGGCTCAGGAGCCTGTCCCGATACCTTCTTCGATTCCTCCTCCGAGCACATCTGTCTTTGGAGCTGGAATGCTCCGCTCCATGTGATGTTCCTAGGTCGGTGCCGACATCTGCTCAGACCCCATCGGCGCCGTCCACGGGGATCGGGATTCTTCAGTCTGGCCCGAGGGGGGACACCTCGGGACACTTTCGGTTCCTAGTCTCCCGCTCGGTGCCTCAGCTCGTGGAACCCCGGCTCCTGTCATGATCTCGGAGGCCGACCGGTCCTTGGATTTGGGAGAGCCGGCCTTTGAGGCCATGCGGAGTGCGCTGGCCAGATCTTCAGCCACATCATGCGGGTCAGTCATTCTGTCCCCTACCACTCTGGTGAGAGCCTCTGATCACCACCTATCTGTAGACAGCGGAGCCCAAAGGCCTAGGGATACCCCCACAAGTGGTCCCCAAGTTTCTAAGGGCCCCTCAGAGTTTTTGCCTGAGGAGCTTCCTAGAAAGAAAACGTGCAAGAGGAAGCACATAGACTCCCAGGATGTGTCTCTCACCTCAGATACTGAGAGGAATCGGAGGGGTCCCCCAGGTCATCCTCTGACGATGTTTCTTTCTCTGACATCCTGGAGATATTGAAACAAAGAGGTGACTGGCCGTCCAAAGCCTCCTCCGAGGAGGAATCAGTCTTCCTGAAGGCCTTTGGTGCTCAGCCCTCCACCTCCTGGGTGTCCCCACCCTTCGAGCTCCTGGATGTAATTTGTCAAAGGGTGTGGGAGAACCCTGATTCTGTGGAACCCGTACCCAGGAGACCCAATAAATTTCTGTCTGCTCCCCCAGATAAGTCCAGAGGAGTCCCTGTGGATGCCATGGTGGTGGCGGCGGCCACTCAGAAGGAATTAGCTGAGACTTCTTCCTCCGTCCATCCTCCTAACAAGGAGTCTAGGGCCATGGACCTGTATGGGAAGCGTACCCTCTCATCGGCAACCTTTACCTTACGGTCACTGAACTACCTGTCTCATTTTACTTGGCTCCAGAGAGATCTCCTCAAGGAGTTAGGAGATACTCTCGCGGGTAACGTTCTGAGGCGGTGGCCCAGACAGTTAAAACCCAGGTCTCTTCCCTCAGTTCCATCATTAACTCCTCCATGCTGCTCATTTCATATGCAGCCGAGGGAGTGAGTAGGGCAGCAAGCTCAGGAGTCACCCTTAGGAGGCAAGCCTGGATGAGCCTTTGTCATTTCAGAGGCCTTCAAGTCTTCTTTCACTGACGTCCCATTTGATGGTTCTTTGTTCGGAACCAAGGTGAAAGACACCCTCACCAGGTGCGAGCAAGATGGAAAGATTGTCTGCTGTAGGGGTCCGTTTTTCCCTTCCCTCTAGGCCTTGCCCAAAGGGGTGGGAAGATGTGGTTCAAAAATTCACAGAGGTTTTTTCCCGGTGCACAGGGTGAGCCCCCCTCCAGAGGCAGAGGAGGGGGAGGTTATTGAGGGAGATGCCACCCTAGAGGCAGAGGGGGCCCCCGCAATTCGGGAGACCGCGATTCCTTTTGCGGCTCTCCCTACCGTTGTTCCTGATGGGATACCCGACTGTGCTTTTCCGGAGCCAGTCGGTGGTCGAATATACTTATACCCGGAAGCCTGGCAAAGCATCACCCAGGACCGATGGGTATTACGAATAATTTCTGGAGGATATGTCATCCCCTTTTCGTCAAATCCCCCTCCAGTCAGAAAAATCCTGGACGTTCCACCCAGTCAAAGGGATCACGCAGCTTCAGAGGTTTCAAAGCTGCTAGGAAAAGGAGTCATCCAGCATGTCCCATCAGACCAGATCGGATTAGGGACTTACTCAAGATACTTTTTGGTGCCAAAAAGAACAGGGGACCTGAGACCCATATTAGATTTCAGCCAACTGAACAACTATGTACAAAAGTCCAAGTTCCGTATGGTCACACTACAGTCAATTCTCCCATTGTTGGGAAAAGAAGTATGGATGTGCTCCATCGACCTCAAGGATGCTTACTATCATATAAAAATGGACAGGGCATCCAGGAGTCACCTACACTTCCGGCTGGGAGCCAGTCATTTTCAGTTTCGAGCCCTTCCCTTTGGTCTCACCACAGCCCCCGGGTGTTCACCAAGTGTATGGCGATGGTGACAGCTCACTTGAGACGTCAAGGATTCCAAGTGTTTCCGTATCTGGACGACTGGCTCCTCACCGCCCCCACCAGGTATCTACTAATCCAAACCAGGGACGCTGCCATCACTCCCTGTCAACAGTTAGGCATAACACTGACGTGGGAAAAATCTGCCTTGTTGCCCTCACAGCGTGTCATTTTTGTAGGTGCAGAGCTAGACACTGTTCAAATGCTAGCCTTTCTTCAGCAGGAAAGAATCAGAGTCTTACAGCAACAGGTGCACGCCCTGCTACCCCTGAGAAAAGTGAAGGCAAGATGGGTTCTCCAACTGCTGAGGACTATGGCAGCAACAATTGTTAGTCCCTCTAGCGAGATTGCACATGAGGCTCCTTCAATGGCTCCTCTCTGCTCATTGGTCTCTCCAGAAACTTCCACTTTCCCACCCTATTTTGCTCACGGACAGATGCAAACAGGATCTCAGTTGGTGGCTTTGCACCAACAATCTGGACAGGGGAAAACCCTTCGATCCACCACCCCCGGTTGCCACAGTGACCACGGACGCCTCCCAGATGGGGTGGGGGGGGTGTTATCTCGGCAGGACAGTCCAAGGCACGTAGCAAGATCACGAGATACATCTGCATATCAATGTCCTAGAGATGAGAGCGGTGCTACTTGCGTTGCAGGCACTTCAGAGCTTTCTAATTCTCGGGACCATCACAGTACACTCAGACAATATGTCAGTGGTGTGGTATCTGAACAAGCAGGGAGGAACCAGATCATACCCCCTGTGCAGAGAGGCCATGCGAGTGTGGCAGTGGGCAGTATCTTCCCAATGGTTTCTGGTGGCAACTCACATTCCAGGGAAGTCCAACGTGATAGCAGACAGGCTAAGCAGAGCTATTCTGATGCCTTGAGTGGTCCCTGAATCGTCCAGTTGCAGAACGAATCTTCAGCAAATGGGGTCAGCCTTGCTGCGACCTTTTTGCCAGCCCCTTTAATGCCAAATGCAGCAGCTACTTCACGCTGATCCCCCCACAGGGGGAGTCGCCCAGGGATGCTCTAGTCCACGATTGGCCCTCCGGTCTGCTTTATGCTTTCCCCTCCGTTTCCCTTGCTATCAAAGGTGATTCAGAAAGTGCTATCCTTGGGAAGCAGAATGATTCTAATTGCCCCACACTGGCCTCGTCAAGTCTGGTTCTCCTTTCTCCATCCCTACATTGTGGACACACCTTGGACTCTGGACCCACAACTAGACTTACTGGCACACATGTCGGGACAGTTCCACCCCTCTCTGCGTACCCTCCAGTTGACAGCCTGGCTACTCCACTTCCGTCATTAGTTGGGCTTCATCATTTTTCACCCGAGGTAGTTCATATTTTATCTTCCTGTCATAATCCCTCTACTAGGAAGATTTATTTCAGCAAATGGAAGAGGTTTTCTATTTGGGCTCCTACCCAAGGAATTAACCCTTACACAGCTCAGATTGCCTCCGTCTTGGAGTTTTTGTCTATGCTTTTCCGGCAGGGCTCAGCATCCGCTACCATTAAAGTTCAATTGGCAGCCATTTCTAATTTTCATGTTGCTAATGAGCCTAGTCTGATGGCTCACAGACTCTGCAAGGCTTTCCTGAAAGGCACTCTGTTACTCCGTCCTCCTGTCTCAGAACTGATCATGCCCTGGGATCTAAATTTTGTTCTGCAAGCCCTTACTTCTCCACCCTTTGAGCCTGCAGCTACCTGTGACTTAAAATTCTTGTCCTGGAAAACTGCCTTTTTAATAGCCTTCACATCAGCCAGACTCATTTCAGAAATTCAAGCTCTTTCTATCAAACCTCCATACTTGATCTTTCATAAGGACAGGGTTTCTCTTAGGCCAAACCCTTCTTTTCTTCCTAAAGTGGCGTCCATTTCTAATCTTAATCAATCTATTGAGTTGCCAGTGTTTTTTCCCCATTTTTCAAACAAGGCAGAATTTAAATTTCATCAATTGAATGTACACAGACAGTTACGTTTCTATCTGAACAGAACCAAAGATCTCCGAAAATCTGATCAGCTGTTTGTCTCCTTTTTGGAAAACAGAATTTGGACACCTGTCTCCAAAATCACCCTATCCAGATGGATATCAAATTGCATCTCTTTCACTTATTCCTCAGGGGGTAAAGACCTGCCATTTCCAGTCAAGGCTCACTCTACTCGGGCTGTATCCACTTCTACAGCTTATCAGGCCAGATTGTCTATGGATGAGATTTGTGCTGCAGCTACCTGGGCATCTCCTCACACCTTTGTTAATCATTACAAGCTGGACGTGGTATCTAGGGGCAGGTCTTCCTTTGGTTCCACAGTACTCAGGAGTATCTTCCTTTGAGCCTCCCAGGATGTAGGTGCTGGGGACGCTGTCCCACGGGTAAGAATGTAGGCGAGATTGGACTACATAACATCAAGAAGTTATGTACTCACCATAACGTTCAATGTATGTAGTCCATCTCGCCTCACATTCTTACTTACCCTCCCACCTTCCCCCTTCCTGGAGGATCTGGAGGTTAGGTCTGGTTTTTAGAGCTCCCTTCACCTTTAGTTTATTCCTCTTTACTTGGATGTTATGCATGGGGTATGAGTGTGGTGTTCGCAGCAAAGTAGATATGGAGATATGGAGCAGTGCAGTATGGGATACCTTCTTAGCCCAGCCAATAGAAGACTTTGAGCTAGAAAAGTTTGGCCGAGTCGGAGCCGATAAGAATGTGAGGCTAGATGGACTACATACATCGAACGTTATGGTGAGTACATAACTTCTTGTTTTTTGACAAAAGAGGTGGAGATGGTTGAGAGATTAAATTGGGGGTGAGAGGTTTGTTGTGTGCAGTTAAGTTGAGGAGAGCAATTGTTGAGTGATAGGGTGGGGTTGAGGGGTGCACTTGGGTTGAGGGGGGATGGTGAGGATGTAGAGCTGTTTGGGAGTGAAAGGGAGAAAGTCACTGTAATTTTAGCTATAGTGTCTATGAAATAAGAATTGGAGGCTGGCTATTTGTTTAGGTTCCATGTCGGGATGTGGGCAGGTTTAGTACCAGGTGTAGTTCTTGTCTTGTGAAATTGCTAATAGAAATTGCTGTCTGTGGTTATTGTTTGTTTCAGTCACACTACAGAAGGCTCTAGTTTTATAGCCAAGGGAAGGGAAAGAATGCTGCTGCATATCATACTGCATACTGACAGCTGTGAATTGTCAGAATAAATACCTTTATGACCACAGTTGGTGTAAAATAAAGGATCTGTAGGTACTTTGCTATGCGTGTTTTACTTGTCAGAGAAACTTTCAAATGTAAGCACAGTGATACAAAAGCAAGGGAGACAGATTCCTAAAAAGCAGAACTGTGGAGTCGCATCCAGTCTCCCACATTATGTGTACAGAGGAAACTGCCTAAGGCAGAAAGGCTACGTGGATGGGGACTACTGAGTCGTGCTTTAATGTGTGGAAATATGGGGATCATTCTGTAAGAAGAAAAATAACACTGGGAGGAAAAAATGTGTTTATTGCATAGTTGCCCTCTGAAGGCTGGGATGAATCAGTGTGTAGACAGTAGGCTTAGTAAAATGATTTTCTGTGCCAAAATCAGTACCTTGGAAACCAAATAACAGCTGTGTCAGGTTCTTAGCAGAACTGTCTGCCATTCTGTGCAGCCTCTGACAGCTGTAGAGAAAGACTTAGTTTACATATAGGCTGTAGGAACTACAGTGTGGTTCAGAAGTACCAGTAGAAGAATTTGTCACTGAATAGAGTTTGAGATGATTTTGTAGTAGTGTCACCGAATAGCATTGGCACACCCATTTTGGGGGAGAGGATACACTGCTTACAATGCAGCTTTCTAGTTAGATGTATACTGTTGTCCAACACTGACTACTCAAGATATTTATCATTCATATATCCTGGTGGGTTCTGGATGTTTGCTCAAATGAACAAACGATCGGAACCCAAACGGCCAGGCATACTTCTGCGAAAGTGCTTTTCACCGAAGAAGCACTTTCGTGTGAGTATGCCTGTTGCCGAGGCTGTACTACGGTGCGGGTAAGGGAAGTATCCCTTTTCTCCACTGCAGTGCGGTCTTGGAGGGAGAATATTAAAGTAGGGGGATGTGCAGGGGCCCTGCTAAAATGTTAATGTAGTGTTTTTGGAGTTTTTTTTGTAACACGCTTTAATGAAAGCGCTTTTTCAATAAAAGCGCTTTCGTTAGTGTATTTGCTTATTATGGATTCAGACGTTTGCTCATTCGAGCAAACGTCCCAGATCCATCCTGATGCAGTTTAGGTTTCATGGCTTCCTGCTCACTAAAAGCACAGAACACAGGATTTATAAATCCTGAAAATGTCCTTCCCGAGGAAGTGATGGTTACAGATTCAAAGCTGTGGTAAATTTCAGGAGTGTTTGAGAATAGTAAAAACAAATAAAACAATTATGAGGTGGAGAGAGAAGTAGAGGGGTTGAGTAATGAGGGGGGGGGCAGGGACTGTGCTATCTATTAGATAGGATTATCAGCATCCCAGAGGAACCGAGTGATACTTGTATGCTAACAGATTGTATTTGTATATTTTGCAGTTCCATCGTGGATGTATATAGTTAGAATTGGGGGGTGGGGTTCCTATAGTCTTTCATGTTTTGATGCGAGAAGCAGTGTGGGTGTAGTTGGGATGAAGGGTAGGGAAAGGAGAACAAGCAGATTTTTTTCCTTTTAGCAGGAATAAGTAATGATTTTAAAGTGGAATTAAAAATGTGGACCCTGTTGGAAACAAGATTCATAATTTAGCTAAACTTCAAGCACTAGCCTTTCTTGTATTAGTTTTGGTTAGTTTTCTTGGTTTAAATGCTTTAATGAGCTTGCACCAAGTTTCCTTGTTAAAAATATCAACACATCCTTGTCTTTAGGACCTGAATAACCAGGAAGATGAAGATCCAATGAATAAACTGAAGGGACAGAAGATAGTGTTGTGTCGTATTTGTAAAGGCGATCACTGGACAACACGATGTCCCTACAAAGACACCTTGGGTCCCATGCAGAAAGAATTGGCAGAGCAGTTGGGACTGTCCACAGGAGAGAAAGAAAAAACTACAGGTTTGTGTACACTTGTGTGTTATATACACTTGTGTGTTGTACTCCCCCATGTGCTATGGAGTGTGCTAAGTTGTCAAAGATGCAAGATAAAAACGTCATTTGCAGTTAAGGGGTGCAACAACATCTTCATGCCTAGGTATCCACTGCATAGGTTATAAGCCTGGGAGTGTTTTGGTCATATTTCAGTGCTTTAACTTTGGCTTGAGTGTTAAGCAAATGAAGTTGTGTAAAATTTAACTTTGAAGTAACTGTTAAAGGGCATTTGCTCTGTTGCATTGATGCTTTGCACTTTTATACATAACTAATGAGCTGTTGGATTTAATTTCCCTCCTCATTGGTCCAATTATGTACTAGTCACCTGATCCTTTATGGAGTCAAGATTGTCTGTGCATGTGTGTTATTCTTGACTTTTTTAACTTCATCATATGCGGTTCAGTGCTCAGACAGTGCATGTTATATCTTGAGAATTACATTTATGTCTGAGAATGTCTGTTCCCAAAGTCATTTTAAAATGGAGCTTTATAACCACACTGTCGCTCTGTTTTCATTTTTGATTGCTGTGTCCTTATCTCTTGGCTTTGTGGCACTGTAGCTGTAATTTGTCCATTTCTGCAGAACCAGAACCAGCGGCAGCACCTCAGAGTAAAACAGGGAAGTATGTTCCCCCTAGTTTGCGTGATGGAGCAACCCGCAGGGGAGAGTCCATGCAGCCAAACCGCAGGGGTGAGTAATTAGTCTGTTAAGAAGAGTAAGAAAATAAATTTTGTAAAATGATCCAAAATGGCATTGCTTCAAGTCCTTAATGACAAACACTGCAGGCAGCTCGTTAGTTTTTTTTTTGGGACCGGGGAATAGCACTGACAAAAAGGACTTAATTTGGGTTTAGTCTGGGTGAAAATGAGTTAAAGAACTTTTCCAAAAACATTCAACAAGTAGATGGCTGTGGTTATAAGACTATCTTGAATATGCTACATACTGTGTGGAATTTATTTATGCCATGTGAGACAAAGGCCATTATGGTGGTGGGTGCCCTATGCAAAGTTGGAGAAATATATTAACAGTATACCGAAATATAACCATAGAGGTCATATGATATGACACTTAAGCAAAGTACTATTGATACGGTAAGGTTAAATATATGTTGAATTCAGTCATCTGTTTAATCTGAAAGTAATTTGGTTGAAAATTCCACCTCACTGGTGCATATGGACCAAGGCCTAATAGAGTTGACCAGTGTCCCAGGCACTGTAAGAGACCATAAGAGGGTGGGAGTGAATGTCCAAAGCTGGTTGCCATCCTTGAGGGTGGCTGGGATGCTGTGGTGTTGGCAGCTTTTAGAGAGGGATGTGTGTGGCCTGTGCATGGTGTGAGCCATGGATGTGAACTTGGCTCGGCTGTGCTGCTTTGCTTGGTAGCTTTCCTCTTGCATACAAGCTCATAGGTGCTTTGCTGCTGTTCTGTGAGGAATGCAAGAAGCCTAACCTAATATTCCCATGGTAGATTTTAACCATCATAGTTTGTGTACGAGTAACCCAGATATGACCCGAACAGGGATATTTTGTGACTTGATGTTTCCCCTGTCTGAGGAACAGGGATGCTAAATGATGGGATTCATAGGTTCATAAGTGTTTATTAGGCTAACAACCACAAGGGCCTTTTTAAGCCTAGCCATGCATCCCAAATCTGACAGGTTTTGGGACTGGGAAATGAACCATTTACAGGTTACCTAGTTGCATTAGAGACATAGGTGCCAAACCAGGGATGAATTTCCAGTTTCCCATCCAGTTGTCCAAGTTGCACTTTAATTGGGATAGGGAGGAACTGTGGTAGTCTCTGGGATATATACTATCTCTCCAGCAGGTCCTATTTATATCACAGGCAAGGTTTAAGTCTTTTTAGAATGGATAATTCTGGTACTGTTTGTTTTGTGGATATGCGGGAGGTCCATCAGAGTAAGGTCTGACAATGCCCTGTATGTCTGGAAAAGCCTGCAGGAGACAATACAGGGATTGGGCCTTGAGGCGGTCTGCATAGGACATATTACTTAAGCCCTGTATTCTTTTAGCGAGGAACCTCTGTGGACATTCCAGTTGTTGGATATGCCTGGTTAGGTACATACCAAAGGGGGCATTGTACTCAATGATCGGTCTGATGAATGCCGAATACAGTGGAACAATGACTTCCTTGGACTTGGATGCCATACCTTTGTTTATATGTTGCGCAACATAGAATGATTTCCTCACCACTGTACATACGTGATGATCAAAGGCTCGATAACTACAGTGCAATGGAAAAGTATTTGCCCCTTCCTGCCATGCTTAAATGTTTCAGATCATCCAACAAATATAAATTTTAGACAAAGATAACCCAAGTAAACACAAAATGCAGTTTTTAAGTGATTATTTTATTAAGGAAGAAAACTATACAAACCTATATGGCCCTATGTGAAAAGGTAATTGCCCCCCTAAACCTAATAACTGGTTGTGCCACCCTTAGCAGCAACAACTGCAATCAAGTGTTTGCGATAACTGGCATTGAGTCTTTCACGTCGCTGTTCAGGAATTTTGGCCCACTCTTTGCAGAATTGTTTTAATTCAGCCATATTGGAGGGTTTCCGAGCATGAACCACATTTTTAAGGTCATGCCACAGCATCTCAATTGGATTAAAGTCCAGACTTTAACTAGGCCACTCCAAAACCTTCATTTTGTTTTTTTTTTTTAAGCCATTCAGAGACTTGTTGGTGTGTTTTGGATCATTGTCCTCCTGCAGAACCCAAGTGTGCGTCAGCTTGAGGTCACGAACTAATGGCCAGACATTCTCCTTCAAGATTTTTTGGTAGAGAGCAGAATTCATAGTTCCATCAATCACACCAAGTCATCCAGGTCCAGAAGCAGCAAAGCGTCCCTAGACCATCACACTTACCACCACCATGTTTGACAGTTGGCATAAGTGAGGCCTGCAGTTCTCTAGATGTTCTGGGTTCTTTTGTGACCTCTTGGATGAGTCGTCGCTGCGCTCTTGGGGTAATTTTTGTAGGCTGGACACTCCTGGGAAGGTTCACCACCGTTCTATTTTTCTCCATTTGTGGATAATGGCTCTCACTGTGGTTTGCTGGAGTCCCAAAGCTTTAGAAATGGCTTTGTAACCTTTTCCATACTGATGAATGTCAATTACTTTGTTTCTCATCTGTTCCGGAATTTCTTTAGATCGCGGCATGTCTTCTGTTTTGGGATCTTTTGGCCTGCGTAACTTTGTCTGGCAGGTTCTGTTTAAGTGATCTCTTGATTCAACAGGTCTGGCAGTAATCAGGACTGGGTGTGGCTAGTGAAATTGAACCCAGCTTTCCCAAAAATGTGATTTAACCACAGTTAGTTCATGATTTAACAAGGGGAGCAATTAATTTTTCACAAAGGACCATGTAGGTTTGGATAGTTTTTTTTTTCTTTAATAAATAAAATGATCACTTAAAAACTGCATTTTGTGTTTACTTGGGTTATGTTTGTCTAATATTTAAATTTGTTTGATTATGTGAAACATTTTAAGTGTGACAAACATGCAAAGAAATAAGAAATCGGGAAGGGGGCAAATACTTTTTCATTACACTGTGTGTACCCAAGTCCCTGACTACTGGATCAACTCTAAGGGGTGTGTTGTCAATGTGATGGTTATCAGAGATGAATAGCTTCCCAATAGATACTGTTATGCCTTTCATAGGTTGGTACTAGGCTGTCGGCCCTAGGGCCTATACAAGCCTAGCCATAACAATTCCCTGGATAGTTCCTCCCACAAGATTTACTTCCCTGGACCGCCAGGGCGACTGATGTGATCCCAGGGTGAATTAATTTTCTATCTCCCATCCAATCTTCAAGGTTCTTTTTGAAGAGGGCCAAGGAGGCGCTCTGCTTGACATGTATGGGCAGTGTATTCCAGAGTATGGGGAGTCACTGGGTCAGGAACCTATCCCTCCAGCATGTTTTGTTCATTGTGATGACAAGGTTTAGATCCCTGGAGCTTGTGGCTGTGAGGGATTGGGATTTCTTTAAGTGGAGCGTGTCCAACAGCTCAGGGTTTGACATGGCCTTGTATGTTAAGTAGAGATCGCTTCTGAGAAGACGATATGCCACAGAGTGTAGCTGGAGGTTTTTTTTTTTTAAACTGTCAGCATGGGGCATCTGCTTTAGGCCTGTGATTCTTTTAGTGAGGTATTTCTGCAGCCTTTCTAACTGTTACAGATGTCTTGTGAGGTACATACCAAATGGAACAATGTACTCTAATGGGTCTAATGAGGGATGAGTACAGTGGGACAATGACCTCCATTTTTCTGGATGAAAAGCCCTTGTTGATGAGGTGTGCCACATAGAAGGTTTTTCTGACTGTTGTGGCAATGTGGTTATCAAAGGCGAGACCATTGTCCACACAGAAGGTTTTCCTGACTGTTGTGGCAATGTGGTTATCAAAGGCGAGACCACTGTCCACCTGTGTCCCTAAGTCTCTCATCACACTTTCGGTGTTTAGTGAACTGCCACCTATGTGGTAATTCATGGGTACATGTTTTTTCCCAAAGGGGATAACTATACATTTCTTGGCATTAAGCTTGAGCCCATGGCTCTGGCACCAAATATCTGTTTCTGTAAGGCCCTTTTGTAGAATATCTACATCATTTGGGGATTCCACTAATTAATACACCAACTCCAAAACTGCACTTCAGCAAGGAAAACTAAATTTCCCATTTCACACTGTATGCTTATCTCCATTTTAACAGTTCAAAGTTTCAAAATTTTGATCTTATGGTCTCGACTGCAAGAAATTCTAGGTTTTGAAACTTTGAGCTTTAAAAGTAGACCATACATACATATACATTATATTACACACATTGCATAGGGCAATATTGCTGTTTTAAATCGAAGGGTAATGAAAAGCTGCTCTGTGTAATTATTTCTTTTTCATCAGAACTTGTATGACAGTCTACTACAGAAAGTTCTTAACTGGCAGGTGATACATTACTGGGGCAGGGCAAAAGACAGTATTGTTATAATGTACTTCCTGGGCAAGGCTGTAGTGGTCAGAGGCACTGTGTGGTATTCAATGCCTTGGAGTGTTCATGTAAACCATGATGGTTACGGGTGGAATATGAAGGCATGGCCAGTCTACGGTATGTGTTTTGAATGTATTACTTGGCTCACACCTTGCACGTTTGCTGGCACTTCCAGATACCTGACAGTAAACAGCCTAGATAGCACTATGTGCAACTTTGGTTGTAGACAAAATATATCATTCTTTTTTTAAAAAATTCTCAGTGTAGAGATAAATGTATAAAAAAATAAATAAAATAGATAAAATGTATAAGAAAAAAGAAAAAAAAAATCAAATGTATAAAATGTTGACACTCCTCATACATAAAGAGTGAACATAAATGTTCCGGTAAATCAAACTTGGAAGATAATAGCCAAGGGTCAGCAGCAGGCCCAAGACATGCTTGACACTTTCCCCTTAGTTATTTGCTTAACATTAGAGCCACTGACAAAGAAAAAAGGGACTCTAGGACACAACTGGTATGGTAATCAAGAAGAGTTGCCTTTATTCGCAGATATTACTCTGTACTTGTATTGTCTTTTTTTGTTTTAACAAATTTTTTCAGGATAAGTTAGTGAAGATAAAACAAAGGCTATAGACAAATTATGTACACACACACACACACACTTTTCAGCAATACCATATTTATGGGAATATGATAAGATGAAGTACTTAAGAGATGGGATTCAAAAGGCTTCTGTTTTGGAAGATAAAGATATGTGGGAAACAGCTCAACGAGACAATACTGAAACTGAAAGCTCTTGTATATGGATATGGATAGCCATCCCAATGGAACGGGCCTCCATTTCAGTAGGTTTAAGGTAACACAGAAAACCCAGCCAAGCTAGAGCTTTCACTAACAGTTTTTACTGAATGGTCTGTCTCTGAGACTTATTTACCCTTTAGTTTAGATATTAATCAGGATATTTTGCAAGCACCTTCATGTTTAAAGGCATCAGCTGGATTTAAAGACCCTATGTTTCTAAAGGGTAGCCTAACAATCCAGTTATGCTTAGTTGATTAGGTCAATAACAAAATGCTGAAACATGCATGTTCGCAGCTGTTGCTGTTGGGGTATAGCTTTATTGGGCTGAACTTAACCATAAAGACTTGAAGTAAAAAGTCATGGACATTCAGAAACTACTTAGCTGAAACACTTGATGTCCTTTTCATTTGCATATATCCGACGGGTCAATTACAGGAGATTTAAGGGACAGACACACATTCTCTCCAGATTTCTGATGCATCTAACATACATCATACCCTCGTTTCTAGTTCAGCTCATATTTAAAGCAATGCCTCAGGCTATCACATCTATTATCTTCATTTTTACTCTTGTAATTTCTCATCGATATATATATGTATATATATATATATATATATATATATATATATATATATATACACACACACCCCCCACATATACATTTTATATATATATATATATATATATATATATATATATATATATATATATATATATATATATAAAATACACATACACACAAAAAACACACCATATATATATATATATATATATATATATATATATATATATATATATATATACACATACATACACACACATACACACACACTATATATATATATATATATATATATATATATATATATATATACATACACACACACACTATATATATATATATATATATATATATATATATATATATATATATGTATATATATATATACACACACTATGTATACACACACATAATACACACACACTATATATATATATATATATATATATATATATATATATATATATATATATATATATATATATATATATATATATATATATATATATATATATGTATATAACACACACATCGATATGTACACACAGGGTCTATATTAGATAAACAAATGTTTATCTTACCGAGCTCTAACATGAGCGAAAATCCCAGAACCCAAAACCGGAATTGAGAGATCGCAGTACA
>NC_056743.1:1805764046-1805767022 GCF_019279795.1 Protopterus annectens | reverse complement strand
AGGAAGTTAAAGAGCATTGGGGCCAGCTATTAAGCCCTACAAGAATGCAGTGGCAAAACCAGCTCTGGATTTGGAAAAAATAGGCATGTGGTAATGCTTGGTGAAAGAATGTACATAGCTCCAGGTAGCAGCTTCTAGGATGTCCCTGGTAGGGACTCCTCTGAGAAAGGCTGCAGAGGTAGATGCAGCCCTGGTGGAATGTGATCTTATCCCCTGTGGGGTAGGTTTTCCACGGTGTTTGTAGCAGAAATGGATGCAATGTGCTATCCATTTGGAAATGGTTTGCTTTGAAATGGCCTTCCCATCTGCCCCTGCAGCAAAGCCAATTAGCAGCTGTTCAGATTTTATGTGAGGCTTAGTCCTGTGCACGTCCAGAGAGTGCAGTATTCGTTCCTCTTTGTTTTGTGGATTAGGGAAAAAAATAGGCAAATGAATGGACTGATTCAGGGCCACACTAGACACCACCTTGGGCATAAAGAATTTGCCCTGAGGGAAACCCTGTCTGCATGGAAGATAATGAAGTGTTCCACTGCCATGAGTGCCTGTAATTCAGACACTTCTTGCTGAAGTGATGGCTAGAAGAAAGACTGTTTTCCAAGAAAGGAATTTCAACTCTGCTGTTGCAGCTGGCTCAAAGGGGGGGGGGGGGGGGGTGAGCTTTTCCAATACAAAGTTAAGGCCACAGGCTGGAGTGGGGGCTCTCAAAATTTTGGCCCCTCTAAGGAATTGCTTTAGCAGGGGGTGAGAAAAGAGGGGTGGCTCAGTATTATAATGTGCTGAAATGGCAGAGGCATGAATTTTAATTGACGAGAAGGATAGGCCCTTGTGGAGCATTTCTGTTAAGTACTGAAGAATATGAGGTAAGCTGGGCACCATTGTGTCCATCCCCTGAGTCTTGCTCCAAGAACAGTATCTTTTCCACTTTTCAGCATAGGATTTTCTAGTACTAGGCCTCCTTGCCTCCAGGATGACATCTAGCACCTGCTTACTGAGGGATGCTACTGGAGAGCTCAAGGAATTAGCCAGGCTGCAAGGTTCAGGGTTTGAAGCTGAGTGCAGAATCTGTCCTGCCTGCTGGGACAGCAGGGAAGGGGTCTGAGGTAGGTGCCATAGTTCCAGCAGTGTCATACTGCGCAAGACAGGGTACCAGTGCTGGCACGGCGAGTCTGGTGCAATCAGTACTGACCTTGGCTTGTCCTGTTTGATCTTTAGCAGAACCTTCGAGAGGAGAGGCAGAGGAGGAAAGGCATAAATGGAGAGGCTTTCCCAGGTAAAAGACAGGGCATCCACTTTCCAAGCTTGAGTGTGGGGAGTCCTTGTGCAGAATTTGTCCAATTGGTAGTTCTGAGGGGAGGCAAACAGGTCTACCTCTGGCGTCCTCCATTTGTTCCTCAAGAGGTTGAACTTTTTTGGTTCTAGTTTCCATTCGTGTGGATCCATGAGATTTCTGCTTAAGTCATCTGCCAGTGAATTTAGCTTGCCTAGCAGGAATTGAGCTTGTAGGTGCTTGGTAGCTCAAAGCTGTGTTCCATAGAGCCATGGCTAGTCTGCAGAGAGGGTACGAGTGGGTTCCCCCCTGCTTGTTTATGTACTACATAACTGTGGTGTCTGTCTTTACCAATAGTTGTCCTGGAAGAATGTGGTCTTTAAAGGCTGTCAGGGAATTCTGTAAAGCTAACATTTCTTTTTGATTGATATGCAGGTGCATCTGTCTCAGGTTCCATTTGCCCTGAATGCACTGCCCTGCCAAGCGAGCCCCCCCATGCATAGTCTGAGTCTGTTAGGGTTTGAGAGGCAGGGGGTAGAGTGAAAGGTAGTCCCTTGTTGTGGTAGCAGGTCTCTGCCCACCAAAAGAACTCTGTCTTTATACAAGGAATGATAGGAATCATTAATTCCAGGTCCTGAGAATGTTGACACCATAGGCTTTTTAGATACCATTGTAGTCTCCTCATATGCAGTCTTGCATATGGAATTCGTAGAATGCAAGAGGTCATGAACCCCAATGCTTGCAGAATTTTCCTTGCAGATAGCTGGGGTTTTGTGGCCAAAGGTTTGAAGTAGGTTGTCAAATAAACTTGTTTCTCCGGGGTGAGGAAAGCCATCTGGGACGTTGTGTTCAAGCTTGCTCCCAGGAATGCAATCTATTGGCAGGGTACTAGGTGAGATTTCTTTTCATTTATGGTGTACCCCAGTGATGTTAGAAGTTTCTTTATGAATGCCAGATGTTGTAAGAGCAAGTCCTGGCTTTCTGCCTGAATCGAACAATCGCCCAAGTATGGGTATATTTGAATATTTCTCTGCCTGCAAAATGCAATGGCTGGAGCTAGACACTGAATACCCTGGACGCAGTAGATAAGCCAAAGGGAAGTGCAGAGAACTGACAGTGCATGGAGCCTGCCCTGAAGCGTAGGTATTTCCTGCAAGATTCCCTTATTGGAATGTGCAGGTAAGCTTCCTTTAAGTCTAAAGTTGCCAGCTAGGCATCTTTGCCTAGCATAGAAAGAAGCTGTTGAAGGGTTAAGATTTTGAATTTTGGAATTACCAGAAATGTGTTTAGAATAGAGAGGTTCAGGACAGGACGCCAGGAGCTGTCTTTTCTGGGTACCAGGAAAAGTCTTGAATAAAAACCTTGTCCCCTTTGTTCTGCTGGGACAGGTTAATAGTCCTGATACTTAGAAGAGAAAGAACCTGCTGTTGGGCCTCTGCCCACTGATTTGGGGGTAGGTCTGGCCAACCGTATGACGTTGGTAGTGTGTGAAGTGGAATCTGTATCCTTGGGAAACTATGTTCAAAACCCATTTGTCCTGGGTAATGAGTTCCCAGTTTTTTGCATGCAGGGCTCCTTTAAACCAAGACTGTCTTTTTGGCAACAAAGCAGAAGTCCTCAAAAGGATGGAGGAAAAAGCTAAATCTATGCAAACTGTTAAAGATTTCCTACATGTACAGCTTCCCAGATTTAGTAGCCATTGGCCTTCA
>NC_056743.1:1805749046-1805759046 GCF_019279795.1 Protopterus annectens | reverse complement strand
CCACCTTCCATGCTTGTCTGTGACAAGTCCTTTTGCAGAATCTTTTTAATTGATAATTTTGAGGAGAGGCAAATAGATCTATGTCTGGGCTCCCCCATTTCTCTGTTATCATGCTGAAGACTTGTGGATTTAGTTTCCACTCGTGAGGATCCATAAGGTTTCTGCTTAAATCATCTGCCAGAGTGTTTTGTTTTCCTGGCAGGAATTGAGCTTGAAGATGTATTTGGTAGGTCAAAGCTGTGACCCACAGTGCCATGGCTAATCTGCAAAGGGGGTACGAGTGTGTGCCCCCTTGCTTGTTTATATACCACATGACTGTGGTGTTGTCCGTCTTTATCAGTAGTTGCCCCGGATGAAGCAAGTCCTTGAAGGCTGTTAGGGCATTTTGAACAGCTAGCATCTCTTTCTGGTTGATATGTAGATGCATTTGATTTGGTGCCGATATGTCCTGAATGCATCTTCCTGCCATGTGGGCCCCCCCAGGCATATCTGATGCGTCTGTTAAGGTTTGGTTGGCAGGGGGTAAAATGAAGGGCCGTATCTTGTTTTGGTGACAGGCCTTTCCCCACCATAGAAACTCCTGTTGCAGGCAGGGAATGAGAGGAATCATTGTTTCCAGACTGTGTGAATGTTGACTCCATATACTTTTTAGGTACCACTGATGTTTCCTCATATGCAGTCTTGCATATGGAATTAGTAGGATGCCATGAAGCCCAGAGCCTATAGAATTTGTCTTGCAGAAGACTGTGCTTTTGTTGCCATCAGTTTGAAGTAAGTAGTCAGTTGCCTTTGTTTGTCTGGCGTGAGGTAAGCCATCTGGGTAGTTGTATTCAAGCTTGCACCCAGGAATGTTATCTTTTGAGAGGGCACCAGTTGTGATTTTTTTTTGTTTATTGTGTACCCTAGGCATGTTAGAAGCCTTTTCACAAATGCCAGGTGTCGAAGAAGAGTGTCCTTGTTCTCTGCTTGAATGAGACAGTCATCCAAGTAAGGATATATTTGTATACTTCTTTGTCTTCAAAATGCAATTACTGGTGCCAGGCACTTTGTAAAGACCCTGGGTGCAGTAGATAAGCCAAAGGGCAGTGCAGAGAATTGGTAATGCATTGAGCCAGCCTTGACTCTGAGGTATCTTCTGCATGACTGTCTTATTGGGACATGCAGGTATGTCTTTTTTAGGTCTAAAGTCACCTGCCAAGCATTCTTGCCCAGCATGGGCAGAAGCTGCTGCAAAGTCAGCATTTTGAATTTTAGAATGTCCAGGTATGTGTTCAAAATCGATAAATCCAGTATTGGCTGCCAGGCCTTGTCCTTTCTGGGTACCAAGAACAGTCTTGAGTAAAAACCTTGTCCTTTTTCCTGTTCTGGTACTGTCTGAATGGCCCTCATATCCATGAGTGATGTAACCTGTTTCTGTGCCTCTGCCCATTGATTTTTTGGCAGATCTGGCCAACCATTTGCCATTGGCAGAGTGTGGAAATGGAATCTGCATCCCTGTGATACGATGTTTAGTACCCATTTGTCCTGGGTTATTAACTGCCAATTTTGAGCAAAAAGTGCTAATTTTCCCCCTATGGGTGCTGCCAAAAGATAAGTGCTTGGTGTAGGCAGAGGGAAGTCATTGGGATTGCTTTCTGTAGGTTTGCACTTTATCTCCTCCAGATTTGGAGGTGGATGCACCCCATTGCTTTGACCTATACGAGTCTTGCGCCTGGTATCTGGAACCCTTAGGGCATCTGGATTTGCACCTTTGAGCTCTGTCTGACAGAGGAAATGACCAATTATTTGTAGGCTAGTGTCTACTGAATCTTGGTGGCTGCACTTGTAAGAAGTCTTTAACAGTTTGCAAAGACTTAGCTTTGTCTTCCATTTTCTTTAAAACCTCTTCTGCCTTAATATCAAACAGAGAATCATGCTGTAAAGGTGCATCTAGCAATTTAGCTTTAACATGATCAGGCAAGTTTTGTTCCTTTAACCAGGCATGCCTCCTAATCATAGATCCAGTAACTGCGGCCCTGCAGGAGGCCTCTAAAGAATTAAAACCACATTGCAAAGTATGCTTTCCAACTTGTTCAGCTGCATGCAATAATTTCTGCAATTCTTTATTTTCTGCACATTCTGAAATAATAATTTTCTGTTTTAGCAATCCCATAACATGTTGTTGGTACTTAAGCATATGAAATTGACAGTTTAAGGCCCTGATTGCCAAAGTTGCAGATGTATAAACCTTTTTTCCCCATCTGTCCAGTGCCCTTGAATCTGTCAGAGGGGGTAGGAGTTTTTGCTGTTGAGGCCTTAACTCCCTTTGGGCCCTGTGAAATAGTTTCACGGTCAGCAGCAGGGTTTCTAAATAAAAATTTATGAGAGTCAGGGACCCTATAATATCTATCAGGCTTACTGGGAGCTGGAGGTAAGGAGTCAGGGGTCAAGCTTGACTCCAAAAACACATCATCCACGTCTAAAAGGTACAGTTGTGTACACCTACCATAAATGTAGATGTTCGAGTGTCTTCACTGTAGCAGTCATGACTGTAGGGTTCTCCCCTGCCGGCAGGCAGCCCTCGGTCGGCCAGAATCCCAAAGTCTGGGTCCGGCATCGGCTGTTCAACCATGCTCCCTGACGTCAGAGCACCAGGAGTACAAAGCTGACAGCCGACGCCATCTTCTCCAGTTTTTCTTGCCCCAGATGTCAGGAGTCCCAAAATGAAAAAGGTCCCAAAACCTTTGCAAATACACCTCAGAAGAACAGTGAAAAAAGGAAATACACAAAAGTAAAAATAAGAGGGGACAGAAGGAGGATCAGACTGCAACAGTGAAGACACTCGAACATCTACATTTATGGTAGGTGTACACAACTGTACTATGTTCATCGTGTTTCACTGTTGCAGTCATGACTGTAGGGTAGAATCCCAAAGCTGAAAGAAAGGAAGGTGGTCATAAAGAAAAAGGGGCGGCTAAAAGGCCCTGCAAGACTGCAGAGGCAAAGCCTGCCCTACAGAGAGGTAGCTTGTAGTGCTTAGAAAAAGTATGCACTGAACTCCAAGATGCAGCTTCCAAAATGTCTTTGGTAGGAACTCCCCTGAGGAAGGCCGCAGAAGTGGCAGCAGCTCTGGTGGAATGAGTCCGTATACTCCCTGGGATTTGCATTCCATGGTGTGAATAACAAAATCTGATTCCATGAGCAATCCATTTAGAAATGGTCTGTTTTGAAATGGCTTTACCTTGGGAACTTGAAGCATAAGAAACAAACAATTGTTCTGATTTTCTGATGTCCTTGGTTCTGTTCAGGTAAAAACGTAGTTGTCTGTGTACATCCAAGGAATGTAAGATCCTTTCCCCTATTTTGAGGAGTGGGGAAAAAGGTTGGCAAGTGGATAGTTTGATTTAAAGCCACTTTGGAAACCACCTTAGGCATGAAGGTAGGATTAGTCCTCAAAGATACCCTGTCTTGATGAAAAATAATATAAGGTTCCACAGCCATAAGAGCTTGTAACTCTGAAACTCTCCTGGCAGAGGTTAGGGCTAACAGGATAGCTGTCTTTCAACATAAAAACTTGATGTCAGAAGAGGCAGCAGGCTCAAAAGGAGGCAAGGTTAGTTTTTCCAAAACATAGTTGAGATCCCAAGCAGGAATGGGAGGAGATCTAGGAGGTCTTAAGTTCTTAGCTCCTCTGAGAAACTGTCTCATGAGCTGGTGGGAAAAGATGGGAGGGTCTGTATTATAATGAGCAGAAATAGCAGAGGCATGTATCTTAATGGAAGAGAAAGAGAGACCCTTATGTAAGAGATCTGTCAAGTAAAGCAAAATTAAAGTAATGTTAGGAAGAAGAGGATCAGAATCCTGAGTCTGCATCCAGGAACAAAATCTTTTCCATTTTCCTGCATAAGATTTTCTAGTGCTAGGACGCCTGGCTTCTAAAATGACATCCATAACCTGCTTGGGTAGGAAAGAAGAAATCAAAGGCCCTGGATTAACCAGGCCGCCAGGCTGAGAGTTCTGACATGAGAGTGTAGAACCTGACCCTGATGTTGGGACAAAAGGTTCGAGACTGAGGTAAAACCCAAGGGGCTCCAGGCATAGGTTTTTAGAGTTGGATACCAAAACTGCCGAGGCCAATTTGGAGCCAGCAAGATTAGTATCTTGGCTGTGTCCTGTTTTATCTTCAATAAAACCCGTGGAAGAAGAGGAAGAGGCGGAAAGGCATATCCCGAGAGGTTCCTCCAACTGAATGACAGGGCATCCACTTTCCAAGCTTCTCTGTGGAAAGTCCTGGTGCAAAAATTCTGTAGTTGATGATTGAGATGGGATGCAAAGAGGTCTATGTGAGGACATCCCCAGACTGCTGTTATCATCCTGAATATTTTGGTGTCCAGCATCCACTCGTGTGGATGGTTTCTGCTCAGACTGTCTGCCAGGAAGTTTTGTTTCCCTGGTAGAAACTGAGCTTGAAGATCCAGATTGCAAGCTAGAGCTGTGTTCCATAGATCTATGGCTAGTCTGCAAAGGGGGTAGGAATGAGATCCCCCTTGCTTGTTTATGTACCACATAACTGTGGTGTTGTCTTTCCGTATTAGCAGTTGTCCTGGTTGTAAAAGATTCCTGAAGGCCAATAGAGCTTTCTGAACGGCTAACATTTCCTTTAAGTTGATATGCAGGTGCTTCTGATCCTTTGTCCAAAGGCCCTGCAGACAATTGCCCTGAAAATGGGCTCCCCAAGCATAATCCGAGGCATCCGTGGTTAGAATCTGAGTGGCAGGAGGCAGACGGAAGGGTTTCCCTTTGTTTAGAGCACATGCCCTGGACCACCAAAGAAATTCCTGTTAAAGGCAAGGAAGGACGGAGATCAGTATGTCTAAACTGTGGTAATGCTGAGACCATACACTTTTTAGTTACCACTGTATTTTCCTCATGTGTAGTCTTGCATATGGTACGAGAAGGATGCAGGAGGCCATGTAACCCAAAGCCTGCAGGAATTTCCTTGCAGATAGTTAAGTTAAAGTTGCCAAGGTTCTGAAAGTTGAAGCCAGCTGTAATTGTTTTTCGGATGTCAGAAATGCCATCTGGGTTGTGGTGTTTAGAAGTGCACCCAGAAAAGTTATCTGTTGTGATGGTGTCAAATTTGACTTTTTTATGTTTACAGAGATTCCCAGGAACTTGAGGAGGTTCTGTACAAATTCTAGATGTTGGAGTAAGACATCCTTGCTGTCTGCCTGAATTAAACAATCGTCCAGATAAGGGTAAATTTGAATTCCCTTGAGTCTGCAGTAAGCTACTACTGGAGCCAGGCATTTGGTGAAGACCCTGGGCGCAGTAGACAATCCAAAGGGCAGCGCAGAGAATTGAAAGTGCCTCGATCCTGCCTTGAACCTGAGGTATTTTCTGCGATCCTGCCTGATGGGAATGTGTAAATATGCCTCCTTTAAATCCAAAGTTACCATCCATGCATCTTTGGACAGCATTGAAGTAGCTGCTGTAGAGTAAGCATCTTGAATTTTGGAATCTCTAGAAAGGTGTTCAAGACCGACAGATCCAAAATGGGTCTCCATGAGTTTTGCTTCCTTGGGACTAGAAAGAGCCTTGAGTAAAAACCTTTTCCCATCTCTGAAAGTGGAACCAGTTCTATGGCATTCATAGCCAAAAGAGCTTCCACCTGGTTTAAGGCCTCCGTCCATTGATGTTTTGGAAGGTCTGGCCATCCGCTTGGCCTTGGCAAGGTATGAAAATGGAATTTGTAACCTCTTAAAACCACATCCAAAACCCACTTGTCTTGGATTATTTGAGTCTAATTTTGATAAAAAAGAGAGAGTTTTCCTCCGAGAGGGGCTTCCAGGCAAGAAATTCCTGTAGCCCAACAGAGGGAGTCATTGAGTTTGTTTCCTTTGAGTTTGTGACCTGTCCTCTCCTCCCCTAGGGGTGGAAGCAGTCCACTGTCTTGGTCTATAAGAAGTTTGTGTTTGAGGCCTTCCTCTGGAGCGTCTATATCTACCCCTCTGAGGCCTGTCTGAAGTGGGAAAGGACCAATTTTTTTAAGGCCAATTCCTGCTAAATCTAGG
Organism: Protopterus annectens; assembly: GCF_019279795.1. Taxonomy (NCBI): domain Eukaryota; kingdom Metazoa; phylum Chordata; order Ceratodontiformes; family Protopteridae; genus Protopterus; species Protopterus annectens. Next base: position 1,805,752,993 of record NC_056743.1, on the reverse strand, counting down.
TGGCTGTACTTGTAAGAAATCTTTAACTGTTTGCATGGATTTCGCCTTATCCTCCATCTTTTTAATCACCTCTTCAGCTTTTGATCCAAACAAAACATTATGCTGAACAGGAGCATCCAATAATTTAGCCTTTACTTGTTCAGGCAAATTTTGTTCCTTTAGCCATGCATGCCTTCTAATGACTGTGCCAGAGGCCGCAGCCCTACAAGAAGCCTCCAAGGCATCAAATCCACAGTGTAAACCATGCTTCCCAACTTGTTCAGTGGCATGCAACAAGTCATGTAATTCTTATCATCTGCACAGGCAGAAATGGAAGTAAGCTTTTGTTTTAAAACAGACAAGAGAAATTGCTGGTATTTTAGCATATGAAACTGACAGTTTAAAGCCCTAATGGACAAAGTAGCAGAAGTGTACACCTTTTGCCCCATCTTTCTAAGGATCGAGAATCCTTTTCAGTAGGAATGGGATTTTGGCAGAAGCGGCCTTAACTCCTTAGGACCCTGAGAAATGGTTTCAGGGTCAGCAGAAGGGTTCTTGTATAAAACTGATGGGAATCAGGAACCCTGTAATATCTATCAGGCTTAACATGAGCAGGAGGAAAAGAGTCAGGGGTTAAGTTAGCCTCCGAAAAGGCATCATCCACAATATCCAACACTGGAGGAATAGCCAGGGGTCTATGTTGGGGAAGAAGAAGAAAATCCCTCAGTCTTTTTTTAGATTCCGAATACTCCTGTCCTTCCCAGTGGAAATGTTCCCTCATTTCATGCAAAGTTTCCCCAAAAGAGAAATCCTCAGAGGGAGAAGCTGAAGGAATGGATTCTTCAGCATCAGAATCCTCATAAGGAGGGAAAGAATATTCCTGATCAGAAGAAGAAACTGAGGAAAGAGAAGGCTGATCAGAGGAATCATAATAAACATCCTGACTTGGCCTTTTATCTGGAGGGGGATGTGAACCCCTAATCATAGTAAGTAAATCCTCCGCCATCTTGAGTAACTGTTTCTGTTACTTGGGAGCCGGTTCAGAAGAGGCCTGTGTTGTAGTCTTTGATTTAGAAGGAGTCTTTGCCTTTGTCTTTATTAGAAGCTGAGTAGGCCTGAAAACCCCTTCGGAAGCCGGTACCTGCACAGCGGCTCCGGACCCATCCGGCGAGCATTGTCCGAAGGTCCTGCAACAGAAATATTTAAAGGCCTGGTTGGCTCCTCATGAGAGTCCATTTTGGCCGCCGGTTCTGAAATGGCCGACGACAGGCTGCAAAAGCACCTCACTGACGATGGCCGAACCTGAAGCTGGCTCCGCCAGCGCTATCATCAGATTTGGACCTCAGGGCCTGTCTTTATCCTTGCGACGCTTGTGAACTCCGTAGCCAGAACCGTATCCGGCGACATTTTGTAGTTAAAGCGCCACCAAGTAATGAAAAGCAAAATCGCATCTTCGCTAATTGTGCGCTGATTGAATCTAGCACAAAACCGACAACTAGCTACGTCGTGGTCAGGGCCTAAGCAAGGAATACAGTAAGAATGAAAATCGTTATGAGGTATTTGCTTCCCACATGAAATACAATTATTAACTTTTTCTGACATCGGAGGAGCAAGAAAAAGTTTCAACGGGTACTTAGCTTTGAGTGGAGAAGAAAATCTTCGGACTGAAGTATATCAGAAAAAATCGTCAGGAGTCAGCCGACCGGCACTTGCGAACTGCTATCACCGCACGGCAAGAAAGACTGGAGAAGATGGCGTCGGCTGTCAGCTTTGTACTCCTGGCGCTCTGACGTCAGGGAGCATGGTTGAACAGCCGACGCCGGACCCAGACTTTGGGATTCTGGCCGACCGAGGGCTGCCTGCCGGCAGGGGAGAACCCTACAGTCATGACTGCAACAGTGAAACACGATGAACATCAGGGGGAATGGCTAAAGGCTTGTGCTGAGGGAGAAGGAAATCCCTGAGCCTCTTTTCTGATTCTGAGAAATCTTGACTCTCCCAGTGAAAATGCTCCCTCAAAGTATGCAAGCTTTCTCTGAATGAATAATCCTCAGGAGGAGATTCAGATGGAATAGACTCCTCAGCATCAGAATCCTCATAGGAGATAAAGATCAGAAGAGGAATCAGAAGAAATAGAAACCTGATCTGAAGATTCATAATCAGTGTCTTGCCTGGGCCTCTTATCTGGAGGGGGATGGGTACCCCTGATCAAGGTAATAAGGTCTTCATTTTGATCATCTGTTTTTTAGGCATAGAGGCCTGTGCATGTGGCTCATGCGCCAGCTTTTTAGATTTAGAAGTTGCTTTTTTCTTAGGTTTTGCAGCTGTCATCGGTTTGATACACAAATGTTGAGGTCTGAATACACCCTCAGAAGCCGGTGCCTGCTCAGCGGCTCTGGACCCTACCGAGGGAGATACATCCATCGGTCCAATACCTTGAGTATCTTGCGGCATGCCGGACTCCACATAGGTGTCGCTAGAGGCCTGCGACTCGAAGGTAGAGGGCATCAGGGGCTGCGAAAGGGCCTCACTGAGTACCGTTGAACCGGCCACTGGCTTAGGAGAATCTTCGTCTGCTTTGGATCTCGACTGCCTTTCTCTGTCCTTTTCTTTGTGTTTTTTATGTACTCCGGTAGTCGGGCTGCTATCCGACATTTCTGGGTAGGTAAATTTATTTCCAAAATACTTTGATGCAAAAATATACCGACACTTAATAGTGTGTTGGTTAAATCTAGCACAAAATCGACAGCCAGGCACGTTGTGATTAGGGCCTAGGCAAGGAATATAGTATAAATGGAAATCCTTATGGAGGTATTTGCTTCCCACAAGTAATACAATTATTAACTTTTTTCTGACATCGGTAAAAAGCTAAGAAAAAAGTTTCCCCAATGGGGTACTTAGCTTTAGTGAAGACTTCGGTTCCGAAACCCAAACACGAATATTTCAGTAGTCGGCCGACCGGCACTTGCAAAATACTTCTGCTTTGGGCACCGCGCGGCAAGAAAGACTAAAGAAAATGGCGTTGGCAGCATGTTTTATACCCCTGACGACCTGCCGTCATGGAAAAGAAGACATCAAATGATGCAGGACCCAAGACTTTGGAATTCAGGCCGACTGAGGGCAACCTGCCAGCAGATTACCCAAATGTAATGACTGCAACAGTGAAACACGAAGAACATCAATCATGAAGTGGGAAGCCTTGACTTTATCCAGCAGTATCTGAATTTGAAGAACTGCTTGATCCCTTTGACTGGGTAGATTGTCTTGGGTTTTCCTGTTTGGGAGGGGGGCTGGTGGGGAAAAAGGGATTAAATAACTTCTGGATATTATCCTCTGCACCCATATATCTGTGGTTATTTTTAGCCAGGCTCTGCAATGCAGGGATAGTCAACCCCCAATTGCCTCCAGACGTGGGTAATAGGGCCTCCTTTCAGGAGTGCTGGAAGGGTTTCCCAAAGAAAGTCTGTCTGGACCCTTGGTTCTGCAGGCCTCTGCTGCCAAGAGGGCAGCGTCTTCCAGAACTGTTCCCCCCTGCCCTTGGGGAACTCTCTCCATGCCCTGGTAAGACCCTTGTGATTTCTTGAACCACATTTTACCACCATCTACCTGACCTTTAGGATAAGGTCTCTGATGTGTGGAAAAACATATGCCCATGGCAGAAAGGGTCTTACCCTCCTTTTCACACCTGGATAACGTATCTTTGACCTTGGGACCGTAAATGGACATGCTGTCAAATGCCAGAACCCGCCGCTCTACTTGTTTCCTCGGCTGCATGCGAGATGAGCCTCATGAAAGACTTAGCTACAGAATATAGGGCTGCCTGCTGGGAAGCAGCCTTTTCTCGGACTCTGACAGCTATGGCTCCCTCAAGAGTATCTGATAGCTCCTTGAACAGATCCCTTTGTAACCTGGAGAAGTGGGAAAGGTAGTTCAGTGACTGCAAGGCTTTCGCTCTAACCATGAGACTC
>NC_056743.1:1805720987-1805748546 GCF_019279795.1 Protopterus annectens | reverse complement strand
AATAATATGCCTCACTGCAAGTGGAGTGTCTCCTATTTTTGGAAGGGAGGACCATAGGAAAGCTTGTAACTTTAAATAGAAAGTTTGGAGATTTACTTGGTAAAATGCTTTTAAAAGTTCCTCTCACTTTTTAGAGGCTGAGTGAGGGGAACAGTTTTGGTAATATCTCCATACGAATGTCAGTGAAGCTACAAGATTGTGTAAAGTGGTTTGGGACTTCATCAGAAGTGTTTCCAAATAGTTAATGAAGGATATGATGTCATTTTCATTCCTCAATTGATTCTCTGATCCATGAGTCTGGTAAAAGCAGCAGTCTGATCCTATGTCATATTAAGCTATTAAGCTGTCAAGCTTGTAACTTTACCCATAATGCCCCAGTCTCCTGGTATACCTCTGATCTCTTTTGTTGCCACATTATATATGTGTGTGTGTGGTTTTCTGCTCTCAAGCTATGGAGGTTGAGAGATGGCTTTATATCCTTTTTTGTGAGTTTTTTTTACTTGGCTTTCTTCAGTCTTCCTTTACCTTTAGATAGAACTTGCTTGTCTTTCTATTCATTATCTGCCTACCCTTCTGTCTGCTTTTTTTCTCAGGCCTTTCTACCCAGGTCAGGGTGTACACTCTCTCTTATACCATCATTGGTATCCTTTTCTTTTTACCTAATTTAGGTTATTTTTTAATACAATTGTTAATATTTTTTCTTTCCTCTTTTTCACCTTTTTTTTTTTTTTTTTTTAGAAATAGGTTAGTTTTTCGTTACTGCTGACAAGCCTATGAGATTTTAAAAAATGCATCTCCTGTGAGCATAAGATACTAATTTGGATTCCCACAAACAGTGCCTGTATTTGAGCGCAGCCCACTTAGATGTGGACTAATTTGGGGTTCAATTCCTGTGCTTTGTGACAGAAGAAATAAACCTATTCTGAAAGGTTTGCTTCTTTCTAGTAAAACAAAGGGGAAGCCTAACTCGGACCATTACAAAAGGAGTCCAGGAAACGGACCCCTGATCTTTCTCCCTGCTCAGCTCTAACTGTTGTGCCACCTGCTAAAGTTACCAAGACATAGAATCTGACACCTTCCTTGGATCCTACCATGTCGAGATCCAAATCTCCTTGGCTGCTCAGATCCTTTCTCTGCTTTTCACCCCATATCTAATAGCTCCTTGGCTCCGTTAGCCCTTCTTACAAAAATCTTCCAGACCACCATCTACTACTTCATCCCTTAGGCCTTCTAGAATCCTGCCTGAGGCAGAGATGGATAGGATGATGAAGTTTCTAAGGGCTCAGATTCAGATGGAGGTCATTCCGGCTCAGGCTCCCATCAGATCCAGGAGGCTGTACTCCTCTTATCATTGCATCTCCTCTTCCGATCCGACCAGTGATTTTGGATCCAAGATTCATAGATAAGTACTTGGCTAACTGCCCTTGCAAGCCATTTTAAGCCTAGCCAATTACCCCTTGAGACTCAAACCTTGCACCTTGTGTTTGTAAGGCAAACACCTTAACCATTAGGCAACCCTCCCACCCATCTTAAATGATGTCCTTGTCTGATCAAAAACTGCTTGTTGATCAACTCAGACCATTCCTCTTAGTCAACTGGCTCCGATGTCTTTGGATCAGGAAGACTGTCTGAGCCAAAGCATCTGTGCTGCCTCTGGGGGTTGGGGTAGACTCCAAAGCTGTTGGAGCCATCCTTGCCTCTCAGTATCTTGGCATTGGATAGCTTGTCCCAGACTCTCTCGTCGAGGCAGGAATCCACAAGGTTACAGAAATTGGCGTAGGTGGATTCGGCATCTGTGTGACTGGTTGCCATTTCTTTAGGACCTTCTGCATTTGAGATTTTGGAGAGGGCCATTTCTTTGCCCAGAGACTGAACAGTTTTGCCCTGTTCGGATCCTACTCTCCCTTCACTGACTTTAAGCACTGATCCTATCATGCCTATTCCAGGACAGCCACTCCTATTACAGGACTCCCCACCTTCTTCTGATACTTCACCAGACCATCCCACTGGTGAGGTCGGTAGGAAGACAAGTTGCAAAAGGAGGCACCTAGATTCCCCTTAGGAATCTGTTGCAGAAGATGCTAATCCTGATGAAGAAGAGTGGTTCCACCAGATCTCCACCTTATGTCTCCTTTGGAGAGATCCTAGAACTTCTTGAGCAGAGAGGTGGATGGTCCACTGAAATCCCATCTCAAGAGGAGTCAGTGTTTCTGGAAGCTTTTGGGGCTGGCGTGGCTACATCTTGGATGCTGCTTCTGGCTGATCTGATCTCACACTGAGCACAGAAGGAACCTGATGCAAGAGAAAGTATATCTAAGAGGCCTGGCAAGTTGCTAGCTCCTAGAGATGGGTCCCACTGAGGCAAGAAAGTTCCTGTAGATGCTGAGGTGGTGGAGGCAACCACTAAGAGCTTGCAATCCTCCCAATAGTGTCAAGGGCCTTGGAAACATTTGGCAAGCACATTTGTGCCTCAGTGACCTTTGTCCTTCAATCACTGAACTATTTCACACATTTTCACTGGACATCAAAGGGATTTTCAATTTCTCTTGGGGTCCATGTCTGTGGAGATCCAGAAGAAAGCTGTTTCACCACTGGAGATGGACTGTAGGGTGGCCAGTTTGTTCATGAGGTTAATTTCTCACACAGCTGAATGTTCTGTTAGGCTGTGGGTTGAGGCATAGAAGTCAGGAGGCATGCTTGGACGCACCTGTGTGATTGCACGGTGACCTTCACATCTTCATTCGTCAGTGCTACCTTTTGTTCAGCCCCAAAGTTAAAAACATGTGGGAGAACTTTTTTATGAAATACCTTTTTTTTGTTAAATTCTGCGATTTATACTGAAGGAAGCTCTTATCTGGATCCCGGCTGACAACACTTTCCTAAACAGTGCTGATTTCTGTACCCCTTCTTCATACATCGCTTACCCGTCTAAGGAGTCCCTTTAAATCATTGTATGCTCTCCTTTGAGAATTTGTTTTAATTTAACTAGTTATTTGACATATTTGCCGTAGTTTAGTTTGTAAGGTGTGCACACTTGCCGAGATGATATCTATAGCGTTCCCTCCCTCCTGCTGTAATGTCTGGTGGTATGCTCCTTTCCCTTTAAAACTGCTTTCTTGGCGTGCTTTTACTGACAGTTCTGCACATAATGTTCATTTTAATGTACTGTTTTTATCAAGCAGGACACTGGATTTAGATGTGCCCTCCACAATGTCTAACACTACATTTCTCTAATGTGCAGGCTCTGTGCTGGATTTATTTTGATTAGTCCTAACACTGAGCAGAAAGCTAAACTTTAGTCTGCTTCCCATATCTAAAATAATTGGTGGTCTTACCTGAACATTTTCTCTGGAATCAGTGAGCACCTGCTAGTCTCATCTTTGCTCTTTCGGATTTCCTCTCATGAGCTCCCCACTTAACAGAATCAAGCACAAAGTCCTCTGTTTCCTTTATTGCACTTCTTTTTCACCCTCTCAACACTGTACTACTGTCTAGGGACAATTCATCCTAACCCTTGTCTCAACTATAAGCTATCCACTATTTCCTCTGTCAAACTACTTTGCACTCACATAATTCTCACTCCAAAGTTCTAACCCTTTACTATTAATATTCACATTATCCTCAAGACATCTGACTTTTACTCATGGATAGACCAATATTCTCCAGACATTGTTACTCTGTCTGAAACATGGCTAAAACCATATAACAATGACAAAGAATTTCTTCCTTCTGGTTACAATATTATACACAATGACAGAACATATAAAAAGGTTTGCCATTGTATACTCTGATTTCCTGACCCTAACCCCTTCTTCCATACCTTATCCCTCTTTTCACCCAGCTGAACTCCTCATTGCTGATTACAAACCTAATAAACACTAAACTTTTAACAATAGTCGCCATCTATATTCCCCCTGGAAATAACATTCCCTTACTAGAACAGATTCTTCATTGGATGTGTGATAATATACCCAATAAGACCATAATACTTGGTGATGTCAACATTAATTGGCTTGCCATCTGCTCTAACTCTCCTACTTCTAGTGTAAACCTATATGGTTACACTCAACTTATCTCTACTCAACTTTTCATCATAAGCCTACTAATACTAGCTCCATCATTGATTGGATTCTAGTCTCTAATCTTCACTTCTGTCACTACCCTGAATCCCTCCCAGACTCTCTAAGTGATCATAGTCCAGTATGTATCCAGAGATTTTCCTCCCATCCGTCTCGACTGCATAAATTCAAAGAATATCGTAAGCTAATTTTGACCTTCAGACTTTTTACAAGCTATTTATTGGTCATTTCTCTCTTCTCCCTTTGGATTAAGCTGTATTTTAATTTAACTCTGTCTTCCTTGATACACCAGAACTGTCAAATCTCAATGTTCTCCTTGGCTTTCTAACTTTACACAACGTATGGGAACTCTGGACCAAAATAAAATCTCCCTCTGCCTCACTCGCCAAACTTCACCCGGAAACCCTAAGAAGGTCTGGAACACTATTAACCATATTCTCTATCCAGGCTATCCTTCAACTCCCAACCCATACCCCCTACCCCAGTAACACACCAAAAGAAACTGCTTCTGTCTTTAACTCGTACTTCATTGATACCATCAGTAAATTTGTGCACAATTCCAACCCACGTAATCTTTCACCTCCTACCACGTCTCGGCTCCCCCTTCTCATTAAAAACAATTCCTATTAACTATATTAAAAACCTTCTTAAACTAAAATCATGTTCACCTTCTGCTGATAAACTGCCACCTCACTTCCTTAAGATTGTAGCTAATTCTATAGCATATCCAGTCTCCATCTTTCTGAATCGCTCCATTAGAGAGTCAACTGTCCCCACTATTAGGAAAAAATCTCACATAATACCCATCCCACAAGGGAGGGAACTCTAATTATCGACCTATAGCCATTCTCTCTCCTCTTTCCAAATTCTTGAACATTGTGTTCACAAACAAATCTTAACCTGTCTTAATCATGAAAACCGGATTACCCCTACCCAGCATGGTTTTCACCCTTGCCACAGTACAACTACTGCTCTCATCTGTTTTATCAACACTGTCTTGCTAGAGATAACAAACTTGTGTCCTGCCTCTTCTTAGACCTTTCTAAAGCCTTCAACAGTCTCCCACTCTGTCCTCCTCTCCAAGTTAGCTCAACTCAACTTATCCACTTCTTCTATCTCTTGGTTCAATAGCTACCTTACAGACCAGATGCAATCTGTCAAACGGCTCTCTACTTTTTCTCCCTTTTTCCCCGTTAATATGGGTGTCCCACAAGGTTCAACTCTAATCTTGTCCACAGTCCTCCCTCATTCATTATGCTTATGAATCCACTATCATCTCTTGCTGATAACCCTACAGACCTACTATTACACAAAAATCCTTCAATCTTACTGAATCCTCGCTATCTAACAACCAACTCATTCTTAACCCTAAAAAAGACAACTTCTTCTCCTATTCCTCCCCAAATCCATTTACCATCTCCTCACTAAATAACACTTTCCTTACTCCTGAAACCCATACTAAGCTCCTTGGTGTGACCATAGAGAATCAGCTAAAATTTGATCTACATGTACATCACTGTAGTAAAAAAAAAAAAAACACCAAAAGCTTGGTTTATTGTATTGAAATAAAAGGTTCCTCACCCGACTCTAGAATCTCATTCACCCATGCCTACTGCCTTCCTAATCTTGTTTATGGCTCACAAATCCTAACTAATCTACAGTCTTTTCTTTCCAAATTAGAATCTACCTACAACCAAGTAGCCAGATTTGCTGCTAACTTCTTTTAAATCTCATCATTGCCTAGCTCAAAGGACACTTAGCTGGCTAGAGTTTCCTAATCAACGTATTTTCTCAACTTCTAGTTATTCATTCTATCCTGACTAAACCGTCCACTCCCCTAGTATATCTGCACTTGTCTCCCTTGATACCCCCCCTCGATCTCTCAGAAGCTCTGATCAACACCTTCTACAAATTCAGCTTTTCTCTTGCCTCCCAATGGAACAGACTTCCATTGCCCCTTTGAAATATCTCCATTGTTCACGAATTTAAGAAAACACTAAAACTACATCTAAATAGTACCTGGTCTTGTCTCTGTAATCATCCAACTTGAACCTCTCCCCTACTCTAGCTCTACTTTCTTCCTACTGCCTTCCTTTTGTTTCTCTGTTATCTTTATCTGACTCATTATTTTTACTTAGTTATAATTTAGTTTTACTAATATTGTTGAATTCCTTGTAAATATTTGTCATGTACTGTATCACATTTTTATTTTTACTGTTTTATGTGGAGATTTTCTCCCTGGGCCTCCACTGAAAAAGGGCTATGCCCAGTTGGAACATCCCGGTTAACAAATGTCAAATAAATAAAACCTCTCCAGAACTGAGCAAGAAGGAAAGATCCTGTCTGCTGTTGGGATCCGTTTTTCTACTCCTCAGAGATCTTCTCCAGGAGTCAGCAAGGAAATAAAAAGATGTGGTTTCACAAGTCCTAATGACCTTTCCAAAAATCGAGGAGATTTTTCCCGAGGTGGGGGGGGGGCTCTAATGGAAGAGACTGCCCTCGCAGCAGAGGTGGCCCACAGAACCAAGGCTTCAGAGATACTGTCTGACAGACGTTATCAGTGATCCTGAAGGTTCACATGATTGCTGCACTCTGGAGCCAGTGGAAAGGCATTTATCTCTGCACCCAGAAACCTATGCATCCATCATAAGACACTTGGGTGCAAAAAAATTATATCCAGAGGTTTTGTACCATTTTGCCAAATTCGCCTAACAAAAACGAAAAACATCACTGATGTTCGAACCAATCAGAGGGAGACTGCAGCCTTGGAAATAGAAAAGCTGCTAGGAAGAGTCATCCAAAAAAGTCCCCCATACCAACAAGGATCCAGAACTTACTCAGGATTCCTTTTAATGACAGAGACAGGGGACTTGAGAATAATTTTGGATCTCAGCAGACTCTACCAGTGTGTAAAATGTTTGAAGTTTTGGATGGTCACTGTTCAGTTTGTTTTACCTCTTCCATGAAAGGCCAGCTGGATTTGTTTGATCAAAAACAGGCTTTTGAGAATGTTCCTGCTCTTCTGGCTGGGAGTTATTCATTGCCTGTTCAGAGCACTGCCCTTTGGTCTCACCACAGCCCCAGGGTGTTCAATTGTATAGTGATGGTAGCTGCCCACCTGAGATTGCTGGGACTCTGGGTGCTTCCTGACTACCCCATCCAGACATCTGTTGATTTCAGGCAAGGGATTACTTGCTCCAGTTATGTCATCAGTTGTGCGTCACAGTCACCGGGGGTTCGTAGGTGTTCATCTAGACATGACCAACCAGATAGCTTCACTTCATCTGACAAGGGTTCACACTCTCTTGGGTCTCAGGTCATGCAGGTGATCTCCCATTCTTATTTGACAGCAAGACTAGTCCTCCAAGTGTTAGGGTTAATGGCAGCAGTGATAACTCTAGTTCTGTTAGCCAAGTATCATATGTGTGTCCTTCAGTGGAATCTTTAGATTCAGTGGTCTGTTCAGCATCCTCTAAGCACTCGTCAAGATTTCTAGTCAATATTTCCAACGTTTGCAAGGAGTATCTTTGGTGGCCTCATTCAGAAGTTGTTTGTCATGGTCATCCCTTCTCCCTCAGCCAGTAGCTACAGTCACCGGATGCTTACCAAATTGGGTGGGGGTGCATTTCTTAGGAAGGATAGTTCAGGGTGTGTGGTCCCCGGAAGAGGCCAGTCTGCAAATCACTATCCATGAAATGAGAGCTGTCCTAGCATTGCAGGGTTTTCAAGATTTTCTGCCCCTCAGGGATGACCGCAGTACAAACTGACATGTCAGAGATTTGGTATATCAGTAAACAGGGGGAACCATATCTTACCCATTCTGTAGAGTGGCAGTGAGAGCATACCAATGGGTGATCTCTTCTGGATATTTTCTTTTGGCAGCGCACATAAGGTGGAAACCAGCTTGCTTGCAGGCAAACCTAACCAGGTCCATTTTGATGCCCCACAAGTGGTCTCTGTCAGTGGCAGAAAAGATTTTTCTTCCACGAGGCCAGCCTTGCTGCGATGTTCTTGATTCTCCCTCAAGTGTAGCAAGTTCCTTGCACTTGTCCCTCCACAGGGGGTGTCACCAAGAGATGCTCTAGTCCATGATTGGCCCTCCAGTCTCCTGTATGCTTACACCTCCCATTACAACTAATTCCCCAAATTTCTACAGAAAGCATCCTGGTTGAGGAGCACAGTCATTGTCCTTGTACCCTTTTGGCATAGGTTTGGTTTCCCTTCCTCTGGCCTCATCTTTATCCTCCTTTGATACTAGATTCACATCCAGGCCTTCTGTCTCACTTAACAGGGATGCAACATGCAGAGATCAGTGGCCTCAAGTTGTAACTCTATGGATTTCCAGTTCCAATGATTGCTAGATAGTCCAGGCTTTCTTCCCTGGTTCAACAGATTAGTTTCTCTTCTCTGAAGCTTTCCATGAGAAACGTTTATACAAGAGTAATTGGAAAAGATTTTCAGTCTGGGCCCTTTAGAGGGATTTGTATCCTTACTTCACCCTTGTCTCAGCACTGCTCAACTTTTTGGCCTACGTTTTTAACCATGGGGCAAGCTACTCTAAAGTTCATCTAGCAGCTATTTCAAATTTTCAGTCATTCTTCACTGGTTTCCTTGAAATTCTGCAAGGCCTTCCTTAAGGGTACCTTTTACTCAGGCCCCAAGTTAAAGATCCTATTTCTGCTTGGGATTTTCCTGTTTTCTTACCCAATCTTCCTTTGAGCCTTCCGCTAAGATTGACTTCAAGTTTTTGTCCTACAAAACAATTTTTGTGGTTGCTGTAATCTTCATTACATGAGTATCTAAACTCAAGCCCTTTCTGCAAGACCACCTTACTTTTATCTTCCATAAAGATAGGATCTCATTATGCACAAACACATCCTTTCTAGCTAAGATAGCTTCCGAATCAGACTTAAATTAGGTCATCAGTTTACCTGTGTTCTTCCCTAAATTCTCAAAGTTGTGTATGCTGCATCTTCTTGACATATATTGGCAGCTGAGGTTTTATTTACACAGGATTTCAGAACATCTGCTCAATTGGCTTTATCTTTACCCACTAGCAAATTGGGTAAAACAGTTTCTAAAATGACTGTAGCCAAATGGTTAACATTGTATATCCTTTATCTATAAAGAAGGAAGTTTAGCATTTCCTAAGCCACCCAAAACGCATTCTACAAGATTTGTAGCCACCTCATCAGCCTTCTGGTAAAGAGCTTCCATAGGTGATATTTGTACAGCTGACACTTGGTCCAGTGGTCTTACCTTTTATTTTTCATTACGAGTTGGACACACTATCTAAAAATAGGGCAGCATTTGGTTCCACTGTACTCCAGAATATTCTTCAGTGTGATCCACCCAAGGTTCATCAGGCTAGGGACTCGGTCCTGTCAGCTGAGGAATAAATGAAAATGACAAAATATGTCCTCCTATTCACTTGCTGCAGTAATCTTAACCTGAGGGATCTCCAGAAAGCGACCTGACTTCGGCCAGTATACAAAAGTCTTGTACTACTCAAGGGTATGAGGTATGTCGCGCACAGGCTGCAGTCAAACATAGGCCATAAAAGCAAATTTTGCATGTACTGTTCTCAGAACTTTTCTGCTTCCAATCAGAATGCCATTCCGACCACTGGTCTGATTGTTTCAGTGATTGCGACGCTTCAGTCTTTTTCGGATAAGTGCCCCATTGAAGAAAATTTTCTCTCTACTGTTTTGGTTATGTCATCCAAGAAGGGCAAGTGCCAGTGTGGAAGACAAAATTCCACAGTCATTTACAGTTTCTCTCTTGTTTTGTTTAGGGTCTAGCCACCACCATAAGTTCTGTAGCATTTGCCAGTCCTTCGTACCAAACACTCTTAGAAGCAGGCTCTCTTCTCTTGCTATCTATTTAGAGAACCAGTGGTTTTAAGTTGTTAGCTGAGCATATGTAAGGTACCTCTGGGTCCAGTGCCAAGCCCAGGAAAGCTCGGCCTACGGCTTCCACTGCACCTCCCTCATCAGACATATCTCCTGAGGTGTTAGTCAACCAGAGGCACATCTGACTTCATGCATGGATTCACAGGCAGATCCACTTCTGAGGATGCCTTGCCTTTGGCCACGAGAACGTCTTTGGAGGTGAAACTGACGTCTGATCAGGGTGTCACAGTGGAAGGTAGGCTTGATATTATGGAGGACCCTAAGGGGGTACCATGAACTCTAGTGAGAGAAGAAATTGAGTCGGACTCTTTTGAATGCAGGCCTTCGTCTGGTCCTCCAATGCTGCATAAAATTGTTTCTCCTGCCAAGAAAAGAAACAAAGAATTTGTCCCCTGCTAAAGAGGCCCCTACAGATTGTCAGGCCTTTTCCCAAAGCTTGTTTCAGGCCTTCATGGCACTCGAGCCACCTTCCACTCGGCCTGCTACTCTTCCTTCTCAGAAAAGGATTAGGAGCAATGACTCCTGATTTTTTTCTTCTTCTGAAGAGGAATCCTTGAATTATTCAACACAAATTTGCTGTCCTCAGGAATACATTTCCCTTGAAGAGAAGTCAGTTGATGCCAATTCCCCTATGGAAGAGACTCCATTTGGCAAAACTCTTCTGAAAATGGGAGAGCACTAAATGGGACACCTCTGAAATTTTCTGATGTCCAAAAAAGATACTATCAACTTCCACAATCTGATTTCTGTAGCCCCTCTGCAGTTCCACCAGTGCATCCTGCATTTCTGGATGCCTTTCATAATGCTTCCCAAAACCCAGACTCCCAGGCCCGGCTCTCAAGAAGCCAGACTGCTACTGCAAGGTCCCTGAGGATTGTAAATTCATGTTTGGATGTCCTGCTGCAGACCAAGCAATCATTTCTGTAGCTACAGATAAAACATCTAGGATACTTCCTTCTGCCACCCTTCTCCCATCAGACTTAAGAGAATAGAACCCTTGAGAGACTGGGGGGGAGGGGGGGTGCCTAATACTTCCACCACCTTGGCTTTCAAGGACATCAATCGGGCACATGTGAGCAAGTACTCCTTAGAGCTTTGTCTCTGGCATCAAGTGCCATTTCAGGTCTTACATATTCTGAAGGAAAAGTTTTGGCTCTATCTATCTTGGGAGCTTCCTCCCAAGTGGCAAGACGCTCCTTTAAATGCAGCTGTGATACTGTGGAGGCCTGTGCCAGGGCAGTTGCTACTGGTTCAGTTTTCAGAAGATTTTCCTGGCTTATAGGATGGCACAGTGGTGCAGCAGTTGCATTGTCGCCTCACAGCAAGAGGTTGTCTGGTTTGATTCTTGGCTGGGGTGCCTTCTTTGTGGAGTCTGCATGTCCTCCCTGCATTCATGTAGGTTTCCTTCGGGTGCTTTGGTTTCCTCCCACGTTAAAGACCTGCATCTAAAGCATTTCTCCCTGGGACTCAGCTGAAAATTGGCTTTGTTCCAAGTCGGGCTTTCCCAGTAAACAAATGTTAAATAAGTAAGTAAATAAATTTTAGGTTGCAGACCCTCCTGGATGGCTTCAAATCTAAATTAATGGATGCATGGAAAACTGGGATTCACCATCAACTTGAAAGCAGTCCTCACCCCTTCACAGGGCCACATTTTCTTGGGTTGTCAAATCCAGACAGCCATAATGAGCGTCACTTCCACCTCAGAGGGTGCAGGATTTTTGGTCCTCGTTTCACTCTCCTCTCCCCTTGACTCACATCACGGCCAGGGAGTTCCTCAGGGTGCTGGGATTCCTGGCTAAAACCATTCCCATGGTGCCAATGACTCCACATGAGGAAATTCCACTGGTTCCTCAGATCTTTGTGGACCCGGCATTTTCACCCACTAGAATACAAAGTTCCCCTCATTCCTTGTCTAAAGGGGAACTGCTCTGGTGGATCCAACAGAAGGACTAAAGGACTACCTCTCCATCCTCTCACACCACACAGATGCATCAGACGTGGGCTGTGGGGCAGCCTTGGGCACATTTACAGTTCAGGGAATTTGGTCTCCTTCCCAGAAAACAGAACACATCAACATCAGGGAAATGTGAGCATTGCTCCTTGCTCTACAAGCATTTCACCCAGGCCTTCTCAAACTGTTCACAGAAAACATGGTAGTCCTTTGGTATGTGAACAAGCGGGGGGACCAGATCTTGTCTCCTTTGCAGGTCAGCTCTTCTAGTATTTAAATTTCTTTCCCAATACCACATGACTGTTCAGGCAGTGCTCATTCTGTCCAACCAGATTCTCCTGGCAGACCCCCTGAGCAGATCCTTGACTCAATCCCACAAATGGATGCTTCACAGGGATGTGTTCCTGGTCATAGTCCAGTCCACCAGTGGGGTATTCTTCAAATAGATTTGTTTGGAAGTGGTCTGTTGAGGAGGGAGGCAGTGTCTCAAGTCCTCTGGTTTGGAAAGTAAATGCACTCTCCTAGTCTTGGAAGGGGTGTTTCTGTGTGCATTCCCTCCCCTTCCTCTAATCATAAAGGTCCTGGTCAAGATTCGACAGGACCAAACCAAAATCTTGCTGGTGACTCCCGTTTGGCCAAGACAGCACTGGTTCCCCCTTCTGCATTTAGCCAAGGGCTATTGCCACAAGTTACCCCATAGAATGGACCATCTCACACAAAAGAAAGGATCTCTGATTCATCCACACCTGTCAATGCTACACCTGTTCTCTGAGATATCCAAGCAGACTATTTCTTCTTCGATATCTAAGACTTATTTCTATTTGTAACATGCTCCATGGAAAGAGCCTGTCTTCACATGTGAAGGCCCATTCTACCAGAGCTGCAGCCTCCTCTAAGGCATCATTCAAGGACCTAGATAACACCGTCCTTGAAGCAGCCACCTGGTCTTCTGTTCATACTTTTACCAAACATTACAAACTGGATGGCATCTCTAGATCCAGAGCCGGATTTGCCAAAGCCATTTTACATGGCTTCATTGAGAGCTCCTCTGCTCCTTCCTCCTCCCTTCCTTCTTGAGCTTTGGCACTCTACCTCACATTATGTACACTGCAGCAAGTGAATAGAAAGTCATAGAATATTGTGTAAAGTCTTACCATAACCGTAGATCTCCTCTTCACTGATGCAGTATTGTCACTCTCCCACCCCTCGTCTGTTTTGCTTGGATGTACTGACCATTCAAACCCTTAGTCTGGCATTCAGTTCTGAGGATGGTACGTGCATACATCGCTTTTATGGCCTACATCCAACTGCAGCCTATGTGCGATGTACTGCTTACCCTTTAGTACAAGACTTTTGTGTACTGGCCGACGTCGGGATGTTCATCGTGTTTCACTGTTGCAGTCATGACTGTAGGGTTCTCCCCTGCCGGCAGGCAGCCCTCGGTCGGCCAGAATCGCAAAGTCTGGGTCCGGCGTCGGCTGTTCAACCATGCTCCCTGACGTCCGAGCACCAGGAGTACAAAGCTGACAGCCGACGCCATCTTCTCCAGTCTTTCTTGCCGTGCGGTGATAGCAGTTCACAAGTGCCGGTCGGCTGACTCCTGATGATTTTTTCTGATAAACTTCAGTCCGAAGATTTTCTTCTCCACTCAAAGCTAAGTACCCCGTTGGGGAAACTTTTTTTCTTGCTCCACTCCGATGTCAGAAAAAGTTAATAATTATTTCATGTGGGAAGCAAATACCTTATAAGGATTTTCATTCTTACTGCATTCCTTGCTTAGGCCCTGACCACGACGTAGCTAGTTGACGGTTTTGTGCTAGATTCAATCAACGTACAATTAAGCGAAGGTACGATTTTGCTTTTCATTACTTCGGTAGGCGCTTTAACTACAAAATGTCGTCTGATGCGGTTCCGGCTACCGGTGTTCACAAACATTGCAAGGATAAAGACAGGCCTCCGAGGTCCAAATCTGATGATAGCGCACAAGCAGAGCCCGCTTCAGGTTTGGCCGTCGTCAGTGAGGCGCTTTTGCAGCCCCTGTCGTCGGCCATTTCAGAACCGATGGCCGAAACGGACTCTCATGAGGAGCCAACCAGGCCTTTAAATATTTCTATTGCAGGACCTTCTGACAATGCTCCTTCGGATGGGTCCGGAGCCGCTGTGCAGGTACCGGCTTCCGAAGGGGTTTTCAGGCCTACTCAGCTTCTAATAAAGGCAAAGCCAAAGGCAAAGACTCCTTCTAAATCAAAGACTGTAACACAGGCCTCTTCTGAACCGGCTCCCAAGTCACAGAAACAGTTACTCAAGATGGCGGAGGATTTACTTACTATGATTAGGGGTTCACAGCCCCCTCCAGATAAAAGGCCAAGGCAGGATGTTTATTATGATTCCTCTGATCAGGCTTCTGTTTCCTCAGTTTCTTCTTCAGTTTCTTCTTCTTACCAGGAATATTCTTTCCCTCCTTATGAGGATTCTGATGCTGAGGAATCCATTCCTTCAGCTTCTCCCCCTGAGGATTTCTCTTTTGGGGAAACTTTGCATGAAATGAGGGAACATTTCCACTGGAAGGACAGGAGTATTCGGAATCTAAGAAAAGACTGAGGGATTTTCTTCTTCTACCCCAACATAGACCCCTGGCTATTCCTCCTGTTTTGGATATTGTGGATGATGCCTTTTCGGGGGCTAATTTAACCCCTGACTCTTTTCCTCCCGCTCCTGTTAAGCCTGATAGATATTATAGGGTTCCTGATTCCTACCAGTTTTTATACAAGAACCCTTTTGCTGACCCTGAAACCATTTCTCAGGGTCCTAAGGGAGTTAAGGCCGCTTCTGCCAAAAATCCCATTCCTACTGAAAAGGATTCTCGATCTTTAGATAGATGGGGCAAAAAAGTGTAGACTTCTGCTACTTTGTCCATTAGGGCTTTAAACTGCCAGTTTCATATGCTGAAATACCAGCAATTTCTCTTGTCTGTTTTAAAACAAAAGCTTACTTCCATTTCTGCCTGTGCAGATGATAAGGAATTACATGACTTGTTGCATGCCACTGAACAAGTTGGGAAGCATGGTTTACACTGTGGATTTGATGCCTTGGAAGCTTCTTGTAGGGCTGCTGCCTCCGGCACAGTCATTAGAAGGCATGCATGGCTAAAGGAACAAAATTTGCCTGAACAAATTAAGGCTAAATTATTGGATGCTCCTGTTCAGCATAATGTTTTGTTTGGATCAAAAGCTGAAGAGGTAATTAAGAATTAAGGATAAGGCGAAATCCATGCAGACAGTTAAAGATTTCTTACAAGTACAGCCACCTAGATTTAGTAGGAATTGGCCTTCAAAAAATTGGTCCTTTTCCACTTCAGACAGGCCTCAGAGGGGTAGATATAGACGCTCCAGAGGAAGGCCTCAAACGCAAGCTTCTTATAGACCAAGACAGTGGACGGCTTCCACCCGTAGGGGAGGAGAGGATAGGTCACAAACTCAAAGGAAACAAACTCAATGACTCCCTCTGTTGGGCTACAGGAACGTCTTGCCTGGAAGCCCCTCTTGGAGGAAAACTCTCTCTCTCTTTTATCAAAATTGGACTCTAATAACCCAAGACAAGTGGGTTTTGGATGTGGTTTTAAGAGGTTACAAATTCCATTTTCATTCCTTGCCAAGGCCAAGCGGATGGCCAGACCTTCCAAAACATCAATGGACGGAGGCCTTAAACCAGGTGGAAGCTCTTTTGGCTATGAATGCCATAGAACGTTCCACTTTCAGAGATGGAAAAGGTTTTTACTCAAGGCTCTTTCTAGTCCCCAGGAAGCAAAACTCATGGAGACCCATTCTGGATCTGTCGGTCTTTAACACATTTCTAGAGATTCCAAAATTCAAGATGCTTACTCTACAGCAGCTACTTCCAATGCTGTCCAGAGATGCATGGATGGTAACTTTGGATTTAAAGGAGGCATATTTACACATTCTCATCAGGCAGGATCGCAGAAAATACCTCTGGTTCAAGGCCGGATCGAGGCACTTTCAATTCTCTGCGCTGCCCTTTGGATTGTCTACTGCGCCCAGGGTCGTCACCAAATGCCTGGCTCCAGTAGTAGCTTACTGCAGACTCAAGGGAATTCAAATTTACCCTTATCTGGACGATTGTCTAATTCAGGCAGACAGCAAGGATGTCTTACTCCAGCATCTAGAATTTGTACAGAATCTCCTCAAGTTCCTGGGATTCTCTGTAAACATAAAAAAGTCAAATTTGACACCATCACAACAGACAAGTTTTCTGGGTGCTCTTCTAAACACCACAACCCAGATGGCATTTCTGACATCCGAAAAACAATTACAGCTGGCTTCAACTTTCAAAACCTTGGCAACTTTAACTCCACTATCTGCAAGGAAATTCCTGCAGGCTTTGGGTTACATGGCCTCTTGCATCCTTCTCGTTCCATATGCAAGACTACACATGAGGAAAATACAGTGGTACCTAAAAAGTGTATGGTCTCAGCATTGCCACAGTTTAGACATACTGATCTCCATCCTTCCTTGCCTACAAAAGGAATTTCTTTGGTGGTCCAAGGCATGTGCTCTAAACAAAGGGAAACCCTTCCGTCTGCCTCCTGCCACTCAGATTCTAACCACGGACGCCTCGGATTATGCTTGGGGAGCCCATTTTCAGGGCAGCTGTCTGCAGGGCCTTTGGACAAAGGATCAGAAGCACCTGCATATCAATTTAAAGGAAATGTTAGCTGTTCAGAAAGCTCTGTTGGCCTTCAGGAATCAGGACAACTACTAATACGGACAGACAACACCACAGTTATGTGGTACATAAACAAGCAAGGGGGATCTTATTCCTACCCCCTTTGCAGACTAGCCATGGATCTATGGAACACAGTTCTAGCTTGCAATCTGGATCTTCAGGCTCAGTTTCTACCAGAGAAACAAAACTTCCTGGCAGATGGTGTGAGCAGAAACCTTTTGGATCCACACGAGTGGATGCTGGACACCAAAATATTCAGGATGATAACAGCAGTCTGGGGATGTCCTCACATAGACCTCTTTGCATCCCATCTCAATCAACTACAGAATTTTTGCTCCAGGACTTTCAGCCTGGCGGCCTGGTTAATCCAGGGCCTTTGATTTCTTCTTTCCTACCCAAGCAGGTTATGGATGTCATCTTAGAAGCCAGACGTCCTAGCACTAGAAAATCTTATGCAGGAAAATGGAAAAGATTTTGTTCCTGGATGCAGACTCAGGATTCTGATCCTCTTCTTCCTAACATTACTTTAATTTTGCTTTACTTGACAGATCTCTTACATAAGGGTCTCTCTTTCTCTTCCATTAAGATACATGCCTCTGCTATTTCTGCTCATTATAATACAGACCCTCCCATCTTTTCCCACCAGCTCATGAGACAGTTTCTCAGAGGTGCTAAGAACTTAAGACCTCCTAGATCTCCTCCCATTCCTGCTTGGGATCTCAACTATGTTTTGGAAAAACTAACCTTGCCTCCTTTTGAGCCTGCTGCCTCTTCTGACATCAAGTTTTTATCTTGAAAGACAGCTATCCTGTTAGCCCTAACCTCTGCCAGGAGAGTTTCAGAGTTACAAGCTCTTATGGCTGTGGAACCTTAAATTATTTTTCATCAAGACATGGGTATCTTTGAGGACTAATCCTACCTTCATGCCTAAGGTGGTTTCCAAAGTGGCTTTAAATCAAACTATCCACTTGCCAACCTTTTTCCCCACTCCTCAAAATAAAGGGGAAAGGATCTTACATTCCTTGGATGTACACAGACAACTACGTTTTTACCTGGACAGAGCCAAGGACATCAGAAAATCGGAACAATTGTTTGTTTCTTATTCTTCAAGTTCCCAAGGTAAAGCCATTTCAAAACAGACCATTTCTAAATGGATTGCTCATGGAATCAGATTTTGTTATTCACACCATGGAAAGCAAATCCCAGGGAGTATACCAGAGCTGCTGCCACTTCTGCGGCCTTCCTCAGGGGAGTTCCTACCAAAGACATTTTGGAAGCTGCAACTTGGAGTTCAGTGCATACTTTTTCTAAGCACTACAATCTACCTCTCTACTCTAAGTCTAGGGCAGGCTTTGCCTCTGCAGTCTTGCAGGGCCTTTTAGCCGCTCCTTCTTCTTTATGACCACCTCCCTTTCTTTCAGCTTTGGGATTCTACCCTACAGACTGCAACAGTGAAACACGATGAACATAGTACAGTTGTGTACACCTACCATAAACGTAGATGTTAGAGTGTCTTCACTGTTGCAGTCTGGGTATCCCTCCCTCCTGTCCCCTCTTATTTTTACTTTTGTGTAGTTACTTTTTTCACCATTCTTCTGAGGTGTATTTGCAAAGGCTATGGGACCTTTTTCATTTTGGGACTCCTGACATCTGGGGCAAGGAAAAACTGGAGAAGATGGCGTCGGCTGTCAGCTTTGTACTCCTGGCGCTCTGACATCAGGGAGCATGGTTGAACAGCCGACGCCGGACCCAGACTTTGGATTGGGATTCTGGCCGAGGGCTGCCTGCCGGCAGGGGAGAACCCTACAGTCATGACTGCAACAGTGAAGACACTCTAACATCTGCATTTATGGTAGGTGTACACAACTGTACTTTGCCTTCTGGTAGATCTGCCAGGTTAAGAATTCTGCAGCAGTGAAGAGAAGGACATGTATAGTTATGGTAAGATTTTACACAACCATTCTTTATGTAACCACCATAATGATGCATCTGTGTTGTCCATTTTCATTCTTCAACTCCCCACCCTCCAACCCCCTTCCCCTTGTCCTCGTGAGGCCTAAGTGATGTCCTTTGGGAACTTGCATGTCCCCTGTATTTAGCTCCAGCCTTTCTGTGTGTGTTGTCTTGTGTCCTGTTACAGTAGTGTTATGTACATGTTACTGTTGTGGCAGCAAACATGATCTGCGGTATACCAGGAGAGTGAGGTGTTATAGATAAAGGGAGGAGCTTGAGAGTTGGGTCCATGAGTCTGGTAAAAGTGGCCAAGTCTGGTCAGAGGCTCATCAGTTGAGGAAGAATGAAAATGGACAACACAAATGCATTGTTATGGGGGGTACATAACTTTTGTTTTCTTAAAGGGACATTTGCTGTAAGTATTTTTGATGTTTAAAAAAAAAGGATTAAGACTTTGAATTAACTTCAGTCTTATTGTATTAACATGCTGAATAAACAAGACACTAGCTTCAAGCCGGATTTTGCTAAAACTACTGTACCTATCCTTGCAAGATATGTATATAGTAGATCATGTGATTATTTTGTATATAGTGGATTTAATGTTCATGTTTTTTATATGTTGACACTGACCCGATATATTTTCAATGAATTGCAAGCTAAATGTATTTTATAAGGTATACCTTCATTTCGTCGTAAGGAAGGATGCACCAAGGTGAAAAAAGTACAACCTCCAGATCTGGCAAATGTTGACTGCCACTGTTGAGTCCAAATGAGCGAATGCACATTGACATTCGCTCATTTGAATTCGGACATCAGGTGCAGATCGCACTATAGCGGGGATTGGGAAATGAACCCTTTCCCTTACTGTAGTGCGATCTCTGAGTTTGTATATTAAAGTAGTGAGGGGTGCCTCCCCCACACATGGGGGCTGCACGGGGCTTTCCTCCTGCATATAACGATGGTTGGAGACATTCAGAAATGTCTCCTGACATTTACTGTCATGCTGCAGTTCGAAAATAGTCTAATCTAGTTTTCCAGATTGCCAATTTTGACTTATTTTGCGACATGTGTTTCGGCATTTAAAGTAACACAATAGTGCGATCGTGCAAATGCTTTTCTAACAAATAAAGGTATACCTTTTACAGTCAGAGTTGACTGTTTTTTGTGTATGTGAACCTAATCTTGTTCCATTTATTTAGCGGACGATAATGCTACAATTTGTGTTACAAACCTGTCTGAGGACACCAGGGAGACTGATCTGCAGGAACTATTCCGGCCTTTTGGTGCAATTTCTAGAATCTACTTGGCCAAAGATAATAATACCGGGCAGTCCAAGGTAAGCTTATTACTATTATTGCAAAAGTAGATAACGTATCTTGCGTACGTGTGTGTGTGTCTTGTATTTTTTTTGGATGCTCAATCACGTTTTATTTCCTTTCAAAGTATTCTACAAATGTGGTGCACTGTAAAGCTCACACTGACATGTATTAAAGCCCAAGATTCATATGTTAGTCATTCTGCAGCCAGTCTTTCATTCCTACAAAATGGTGGGGATATTGAATATAGTATACATTAACACCATGTACTACTTTTGGCTAGGTTATTTAATAGTATAGTTTCAGTTAGTTAAACTCACCATCTCCCCCACATTTTTACATCCTCAAAGACTATTTACAAAAGAGCCAGTAAATTGTTTTTTCCCCCAATAGTCTGCCAAAGTCTGACTGGACCTGAAAGTGCCTGTTTTCAGTGGAGGCTTGGGGATAAAAGCTGCATAAGAAAAATAACATGGTTATTAAGCATAAAACTAACATACCGAACATATAAATGTTATAGTTCTAACAGAGAGAAAAAAGAAAGTCATAATACAGAACTGGCAGGCATAAAAGCATACAATAAAATATAACATTGCACCGCAAGGTCATATGGGTGGAAATAAAAATCACTATACTTAAACTTAGTGATGATGTAACACAATTTGTGTGTTAGTAGGGAAAAATAGTATGCAGGAATAGAGCAGGCATTTTAAGAGATGGTACAAAGGGAAAAAAAAGTGGGAGGAAGGATAGCAGAAAAGGTAGAAAGAGGAATGAAAATGAATGGATAAGGAAATAGTGTGGAAGAGAATGAGGGGAAGGGGGAAACAAAAACACTTGGTTCAGCCTGGATCAGAGCAAGATGAGATCCAAGATTTGGATAAGAATCTTTTTTTAATGTTTTTAAAGGACGTCCAGTTTAAGTTGGTTCTGATGGTAAATGTACAGTGTAGGAGTATGGACGTTGAGCAGATGATTTGTTAGGTTTATGTACTTTCAGTAGGTGTGTGTTGTCTGATCAGAGAGACCTTTTGGGGAAGCGCATACTGAGTAGGGAAATGAGGGCTGGACAGACTGCACATTTGTTAAGTGTTATGAGCAGTTATAAGTTGAAGGTAGTAGAGGTGGTGGGAGGTTCAAGCCACTGTAGGAAGCTTAATGCAATATAACGATGAGTGAAGGAGGCTGCACTGGAGGCAAACTTGGTGATTTTTTTGTTGTAGCAGCTTTCAAGCTTTGTTTTTAGTGTGGACTGTAAGTTTGGTAGGATTTGGGAGGTCTATATCATATGGGCGAATTACACAAATTGCGAATGCGCATAATATCGAACGTACCGGACCTCAAAGTGCTTTTTCTGAGTTCCCCGATACAGTGAAGAATGGGGTATTTGCCCTTTCCTCACTGTAGTATGATCACGGAGTTGGAATATGTATTTAGTGGGGGGGCACAGCCCCACACAGTAGGAAGTTCAAGGCCTGGTTCGATATTATGAGCGTTCGCAATTTGTGCAATTCGCTCATATGATATAGACCCAGATTTCGGTTGCATAGATTATAGTGGATAAGAGATGTTTTGGCCAGAGTAGTTGGAAGTTCGCGTACCAGGTTTCTGGTGGTTCGTTGATGCAACTTTGGATGTGAAAGTCAAATTTAAGATTGTCCTCTATTATTCTTAAGTGTAATTGTGGAAACTACTACTATTTCCATATTTGTGGAATGGATCTTGAACGTGATTTTGTCTAGGGTTTACAATTTTGGAGTAAACAGGAATTTTTTTTTTTTGCACAATACCTTTTGTGCAGAATACCCACAAATGCCTACTTTCCTTTGCTGTTTAGAGCTTCAGAGCTTTGCCCTCTAAGCTTTTTTGTTTTTAGCCAACTCAGGCCACCACTTAAGCTTAATTTCGCTGAGTGGGATGATTTCTGTAGTTGACAACGGTAGTGATGGATCACTTTGTAAGGTGGCCTTTTGTAGTGGGTGGGTGTTACCATCCCACTCTTCACTAATGTCTAGATGGCCTCTTCACCAGTGCAGCTACATGTGACTGTCCTTTTAAGCAGGACGGATATACATTTCACGTTCTTGAATGTTTCCTGACCTCCAGGTTATGCTTGCTGAACAGATGAGGGTTGAAATTTACTGTGGTCAGGTGATTGCCACCTGCTGATTCATGCTGTGTAATCAAGCACAACCCCCCCCCCACCTTACAATGTAATGCTGAAGAGAAATGTCTCAAGTAATGCTAAGCTGGAGATATGAAGTGGAGAATACAAATCATTACCCATTTCAAAAGGTGGCTCTGCTGATAGGTCAGATAGTG
Organism: Protopterus annectens; assembly: GCF_019279795.1. Classification (NCBI taxonomy): domain Eukaryota; kingdom Metazoa; phylum Chordata; order Ceratodontiformes; family Protopteridae; genus Protopterus; species Protopterus annectens. Next base: position 1,805,726,270 of record NC_056743.1, on the reverse strand, counting down.
GATACATATCTGTTCTTTGTATGCAGTTTCTTGTTCCACCACTGAAGGGCCTTCCTTTTTGTAAGTTGTAATTCTAAAACTTTTTTCATATTTTTCTATCACGAAAATGAATGATCTGATATTTTCAGTTTTTCATTTCTTCCTCACATATAGGTATGGATCTGATCGGATCTGACTTTGCCGTTACTAAGCCACCTGTACTGAGCCAAAAAATATAGCAAACCTACTGGTCGATGAATTCAGCTCCAGCTTTAGTCCCCCCCCCATCCTTCCCTCAGGAAATGCCATCAAATATAACTCCCCCTGCTATCACTAGGGAACACACTATAAGGCCAAGAACACTGCATCAGTGGGCCCAGACAATCTCCCAGAATGCTTTCTAAATGGCATGAAACATGACCTATCGGGGCCTCTGGACTTATAGCCTTCAAATGGGCTTTGTGTCTCATGAATGGAGAACAGCAACAGTCATGTCTTTGCACAAAGGTGGGCCATCTACACACTCATTAAGTCTGACTAGTGTAATATGTAAAGCCATGGAAAGAATTATCATGGAAATGATCAGTAGTGGTATAGTAAACCTCCAGACACTGAACCCAACCTAGTTTAGTTTCGTCAAGGGCAGATCATGCCTACTCAACCTGGTGGACTTTGAGAAGGTCACCAAAGCAATGGATGAGGGCAAAATCATTGCCTACCTTGACCTGGCCAAGGCATTTGACAAAATATCCCACTCAAGCATTGTTGACAAATTCAAGAGGTTAGGTACAAACTCTTATGTTACCTGGTGAATAACCAACTGGCTCACAGACAGGACCCAGGAAGTCCATGTCTACAAAGAGGCCAGTCACAAGTGGAATCCCTCAGGGATCAGTTCTTGGACCACTTCTTTTTGGCATTTACTTCTCTGAAGTCAAGGCCAATGTCAGTGGTCTCTGGCTGACTAAATTTGCAGATGACTGCAAATTAGGAGCTGACATTGAATCCCGCACGGACATAAATGTTCTCCAGGAGGGGCTGACACAAAGAAACAATTGGGGACAGAGCCATGGACTAAAACTAAATGCCAAGAAATGCATAATAATATCCTTCAGGAAGTCATCCAACTCTGGTAACTATCTTGTTGACAAAACACCCCTTAGATTTGACTCAGTCAGGGACTTGGAGACGCACAGACATAGCCTTGGACCATCATGTGTCTACATTAGTGATGAATTTTTTCTGTTGCACAACTTATAAACAAAGGTATGACGTGGAAGTCATTGTTCCACTGTATTCAGCATTCATCAGACCTACCATTGAGTACAGTGCCCCCTTTGGTGTATACCTAATCAGGCATATCCAACATTTGTAATGTCCACAGAGGTTCCTCACAGAAAGAATATAGGGCTTAAGTAAAATGTATGCAGACCGCCTCAAGGCTGTATCCCTGTATTCTGTCTCCTACAGGCTTTTGAGAGGAGTCTATGCCTGACATACAGTGCATTATCAGACCCCACTCTGATGGACCTCCTGCATATCCACAAAATAAACAGCACCAGAATTACCTGTTCTAAAGACTTAACCTTGCCTGTGGTACAAATAGGACCTGCTGGAGAGACGGGTATGAATCCCAGAAATTACCCCATCTCTGGAACAGGCTCCCTATCTACATGAAGCAGAGTTCCACCCTAACCCAATTCAAGTGCAGGCTGGAAAGTTGGATGGGGAACAGGAAATTCATTTGTAGTAAAAGAAGAAATACAGCAACTCGCACAGTATAAGTTGTATTAAGCACCAAATACCAACAGGTGATAAGCAGACAACCAGTGTAATGAAGGTAAGCGCTTTCACATTAAATAAAATGCTTCATCAGACCAACTAAATACTAAAAAAAACTTCAATATAAACCCATAAAACCACTCCCATCAGTAAAGTAATAATCATCGTCATAGTAATGTAAAGAAATTAATTAAAATCAATTACATGTGTATGTAACTCACAAACATCCCACTCTGCTGAGTCTCTCAACCAGCTTGTCACACCCTGACATCATTAGGAGACCACGTGTATATATAGATAAGGGTATACAAAGCACAAAATAATAAATTGCATACCTATAAAAAATTTTCATCTAACCCTCATATTTACATAAAAACAAAATTAAAGGCAATAAACTAATGAATTAAAGATTGTGCCTTTAGAGCTGGTTTAAGGGAAAACATTTAATTTAACCCAGGAGAGCCATAAGACTGTAACTCTAGGATCCAGCTTTGTTCTCTAGCGTCTGTTTTATTTCTCAAGTCTCCGCCTCTAATACCTAACTGAACTACCTGTAAAACAAAAAACTTAATGGTATTTTGTTGTCCCAAGGTGGAGACATGTACCTAGAACATTGCTGGTCTTCTGTCTGTGAGATGTTCTAAAATCCTGTCATTCAAACAATGGTTCATTTTGCCAATTTGTGAAAGGTATGACCGCATTCACAGAAGACGTAATATATCACATTTGCAGTCTTAGTCTGCGTAAAAGGAGAATTCAATCGCATGTTGTAGAGTGGGATGTCCAAAGGCATATTTAGAATAAATCTGCAAGCTTTACTTCATGTAGGGAAAATTACCACAATGTTCAGAAGTTCGGGAATGTGTTACATTTAAAGCATTCCTGTAACAAACTTGCCTCTTAAGATATGGATTATTTCTGAAACAAAACTCAGGTTTATTAACTATCAAATTAATCTGTTCAGGACAACTCTGGAAAATGCCTCATTTTATCCTCATGTCACAAACTAGATGAATATCATTAGAGTATGTAAAAACACACCTAACTCCTTCTAAGAAACACATTGTTTACTATAAACGTTTTAATTTTTTTTTGCTGTGGAGAGATGCCTGTAAGTTATTGCAGGAGTTTGAGTTTATGCAGGGTACCCTGAATTTTTGAGGTTAAGTAGTAATTTTTCTTGTGTATCTATAGACTTCTTAGACACAACAATCACCAGAGATATATTAGATAGATTTAAGATGGGTGTATATAAGAAATCATGTAAGAAGAATTGCTGTTTACGCAAAAGCAGCATGCACCCCAGGCACATTCCTAGGAATGTGCTTGGTGGGCAGGTGTTTCGAATTATGCATCTTCATACAGAAGAAGACTCTAATCGGGCTGTGAAGGAAATGAAGGATGAATTCTTGAAACGAGGTTACACAGCTAGAGAGATTGACTCCTGCATATCTAATGTGAGGTCTGAAAGAGCTAGTAAAGCTAGACCCCTTTTCTCAGGCGAATTAGATCCTGTGACTATAACATCTAGAGAACATGCAGAAGATGATCATTTAGGTGTGTTTTTACATACTCCAATGATATTAATCTGGTTTGTGACATGACTTGGAGAAACTGGGGTATTCTCCAGAATTGTCCTGAATTGATTAATTTGATTATTCCTGAAACAAAACTAAGGTTTATTACCTACCTTTTAAGAGGCAACTTTGTTACAGGAATGATGTAAATATAACTCATTCCCTGTCTTCTGTACATTGTGGTACATTTCCCTGCTTGAACTGTAAGGCTTGCAGATTTATTTATTCTAAATATGCCGTTAGACATCCTACTCTACAAAATGAGATTGAATTCTCCTTTTACGCACACTGCAAGACTGCAAATGTGATATTACGCCTTCTGTGAATATTGTCATGCCTTTTACATTGGCAAATCGAACCGTTTGAAGGACAGGATTTTAGAACATCTCAGACACATCAAACATAACAAGACAGCAATGCTCTAGCAACACGTCTCCGCCTTGGGACAACAACATACCTTTAAGTTTTTTGTTTTAGAGGTAGTTCAGTTAGGTATTAGAGGCGGAGATTTGAGAAATAAAACTGAAGCTAGAGAACTAGAGAGCTGGATCTTAGAGTTAGTCTTGTAGATCTTCCCGGGTTAAACTAAATGCTTTTCCATAAACCACCTTTAAAGGCACAATCTTTAATTCATTAGTTTATTCTTTTTAATTTTGTTTTGTTTTTATGTATATATGAGGGTTAGATTAAATGTTTTTATAGGCGTGTGCTTTGTACACCCCTTGTCTATATATACATATGGTCTCATGATGATGTCTTCAATGTGTGACAAGCTGGTTGAGCGATTCAGACGTGGGATGTTTGTGAGTTGCATACACATGTAATTGGTTTCAATTTCTTTATATTATTGTGAAGATGATTATTACTTTATTGATGGAAGGGTTTTATAGCTTTATATTGAAGTTTTTTGTAGTATTGTTAGCTGGTCTGATGAAGCATTGTTGTTTTTAATGTGAAAGTGCTTACCTTCATTAAACTGTTGTCTGCTTATTATTACTTATTGGTATTTGGTGCTTTATACAACTTCTGCTGTGCGAATCGTTGTATTTCTTCTTTTTATTACAAGTGTATTCTAGTTTGTGGATTCCAGCGATATTACCTGACACTTTGCTTTGGATTTGTTTGAACAGGAAATTCATCCCTGGTTTGACACCTATGTCTCTAAAGGACACAGGCAACCTGTAAATCATCTCCCAGCCCCTAGCTTTTAAATGTTTCCTCTCCTAAACCCCTGCTTATCCTTGTCAAGTGCCTCAGAACTTGTCAGAGATTTGGTATGCATGGCTAGGCTTAAAAAGGCCCTTGTGGTCGTTAGCCTAGTAAACACCTATGAACCTAATCATGGCATCCAGAAAGCTTTTGGACACCCCCCCCCTACCCATAACGCACCTCACCCTGTTACCTCAAATTTCGTTTGCCGCTTTACGAAGACATTGTCTAAACCTTCTGCTCTTAGACAGTCGGGTGATATTTTCAGATTTCCTTACAAATCCTTCTGCTGCTTTCTTCAACCATTGGTACTGTTAGTTTTTTCCTCCCTGTCTTTTAATTTAAATTCTTTTTTTCCCCACAGTAACCATTTTTTTGTTAGGTTACCTTACTTTCCCTCCTGTATACCCCTGGCAGTAACCTCACTTCTGTAAGTTCCTTTCTCTTTCCTTTATTGTAATTTAATTTCTCCCCTGTTTCTGTGAAGATTCACTCCTGTGTGTGCATGTGTATGATCTCTGCCATCCTTTATCTTTCCAAATGGCTGAGAAGCAGGATAAGCCAGCGGGCATGTACAAAGTCCATTCACAAATTTCTGTACAGTGACTCGCACATTTTGTGCATCTACTGTTTGGACCCCCACCATCTGCAAGAAGACTGTATTATTTGCCACTCTTTTAACCACCAGGCCCTGGTTGAAAGGAAAACTAAACTTAGCTTTGCAGGCAAAGCCAAT
>NC_056743.1:1805710518-1805720487 GCF_019279795.1 Protopterus annectens | reverse complement strand
ATATCCTCTGCTTAACAGAAACATGGTTAAAACCTTCTACCAAAGACAATGAATTCCTTCCACGTGGATATAACATACTAAGACTCGACCGAGTAGCCAAGAAAGGTGGAGGGGTAGCTATTCTATTTAAATCAGGACTACAGCTAATCACCTACAACTGTAAAATACCTCTTGATTCCAATGCTGAAATTCTTATCTCCAAACTTCAAATTAACAATGCCAAATCCATCTATATCATCTGTATGTTTCTTCCACCCGGTAATAACATTTCCACCATGGAAAATATTTTTTGCTGCCTTTCCCAATACTTGCTTCAAGAAACCATAATCCTAGGAGATATAAACATTGACTGGAGCTGCTATTGCAGCAGCCTCCCTACAACCCACATCAACCTACATGGTTTTACTCAAACCATTACATCCCCTACCAGGATCAATAAAACTAACCAGAAAACTAGCATATTAGACTGGATTCTCATAAACCATCACCCTCACAACTATGATTCAGGAACCCTCCCTGATGATATAAGCGACCACTCACTTACCTATATTATCAGACACAAAACCCATACTCCCAATCCTAAATCTGTCAAAAATATCAGATCCAAAAAGAACTTTAACCCTGAGCTATTCGAAAATGAACTAAGAACATGCAATTGGTCTCCCTTAAAATACCTCCCTTTAGAAGAAGCCATCAAGTACTTTAACTCTAAATTTCTGGCTATTCTCAACCAACATGCTCCAACCAGATTAATTAGAGTTAAAACCAACTCTGCCCCATGGCTTTCAAAAGCAACCAAAGACAAAATGTACCTTAGAAATAAACACTGGGCCAAATGGAGAATGACTAAAAGCCCTGTTGACCAACAAACCTTTAGACAGTTAAGAAATGACACTAAGAAAGCTATACTCTCTGATAAAAAAATTACTACCTACAGTTCCAACAAACTAATCAAAACAACCCTCAAAAATTCTGGACTAGCATTAACCAACTACTCCACCCAGGTCAATCCACCACACCTAACCCTCAAGACACTGACCATACTAACCCCATAAATACAGCCAATACATTCAATACCTTCTTTACAAATACTATCCAAACACTGGCTAGTCAGCTAACACCTAATAGCTTCACAATACCCACCTATAACTCTACCTCACCCCCTCCTTTTCATTTACAACCTGTCCCAACTACTTGCATCCAAACCCTCATACAAAAACTAAAACCATGCTGTCCCTCTGCAGATCAACTACCTGCCGATTTTCTACAGCTATCAGCCAAATCCATAGCTTACCCTGTTTCCATTCTGATCAATAGGACAATTACCGAAGGTCACATACCTAGCCTATGGAAAGTCTCTCATATTATCCCTCTCCATAAAGGCGGAAACTCTAATGAGCTCTCCAACTACCGTCCTATTGCCCTTCTCTCCCCTCTAGCAAAGATCATGGAGAAATGTATCCATAGGCAATTACTTGACCACTTAACACAAAAAAAAAACTTACTTTCCAGCTGTCAACATGGTTTCAGACCTTCACACAGTACTACCACTGTCCTCCTTTCCTTTACAGATTATATTAACAAAAATCGTAACCTTAATAACCTATCTTCAGCGCTATTCATTGACCTGTCTAAAGCATTCAACATGGTCAATCATCAGATTCTCCTCAACATACTAGAATCACTATCATTTGATGCACCTTGTATAAAATGGTTCCAGTCCTACCTAGATAAAAGACAACAGGTAGATGTTCTTCATCTCACATTGCTGCAGTCCTTACACTTGGGTAGTCCGCTGTCCTCGGTCGGCCCGAATATCAAAGTATAAGGCTGACGTCGGTCAAGGCGCATTTGACTGACATCAGGACGTCAGGGTACAAATGCGCATGACCGACGTCATATCCTCAGTCTTTTTTGCCGCATGGTCCGATGCAGAAGCAGCGTTGCAAGTGCCGGTTGGCGTTCTGAAATTGTTCGATTTCGGAGTTTCAGACCGAGTCAAAGTTGGCTAAGTACCCCTTTGGGAAATATTTTATTTTTCTTGCCTCAGTGGTTTACGGATGTCAGAAAAAGTGAATAATTGTATTTCTTGTGGGAAACAGATACATAGAGACTACCATACTTTGTGTATTCCTTGTTTAGGGCCTGAGCACGGCGTTGTTGGGTGTCGCTCTTGTGCTAGATTCAATAAGCGCACTATTAAGAGAAGATTAGATTGTGCCAGGTTAGTCTTGAGGAAGCGGTGCAATTATAAAATGCCGTCGGATGCTCCGGCGCCTGCTTCTTCGAAGGCGCAGGACAAAGCAGTTAAACCTAGGCTGGAGGAACCGTCAGTGCGGACGCCGGTTCTTTAGAGGTGTCGGTGGAGCGGTGGTTCCACCGGAGGTTTCTTTGGGATCCCAGGGAGAGACTTTGTTATTGCAGGATGTGGCCTCTCAGGAGGCAGGCCAGGCTGATGGGGCTTCTCAGGTTACTATACTCCCCTCCTTGCCTAGGGTGGTTAGGCCCTCTCCTTCTGTTTCCAAGGCTTCTCCCAGGGGCAGGCCAGGTTTAGCTTCAGTTGGTGTTACCCCTAGCTCTTCAGGAACTGTGCCCAAGAAGCATATGCTTAAAATGGCAGAAGATTTGATTACTTTGATTAGGGGTTCTATGCCCCCTCCTGATAAGAGACCTAGGGTGGAGCCTGAGCTAGGGAGTTTTGAGCAGGCTTCAGATGTTTCAGAGTCTTGACTGAAGACTTGCAGGAGTACTCTCCTTATTCTGATTCTGATGTGGATGATTCTACTCCTTCTGCTTCTCCTCCTGAGGATTTTTCTTTTCAGAAACTCTTCATTCCATGAGGGAGCATTTTAAGTGGGAAGGTCAGGACTTCTCTGATTCCAGGAAAAGGCTTAGGGAATTTTTGTTTTACCCCAGCATAGGCCTTTGGCTATACCTCCTGTTTTGGATGTAGTGGAAGATGTTTTACAGAGGCTTCTCTTAATCCTGATTCTTTGCCTCCTGCTCCTGTTAAACCGGATAGGTATTACAGGGTGCCTGAAGCTCATAAGTATCTTTTTAGAGTCCTAGGGCAGACCCAGAAACTGTTAGCCAGGGGCCTAAAGGTGTTAAGGCTTCTGTTGTTAAGAATCCGGTTCCTGCAGACAAAGAGGCCAGGGCCTTGGATAGATGGGGAAAGAAAGTTTATACTTCTTCCACTCTTGCTATGAGGGCTTTGAATTGCCAGTTTCACATGTTGAAATACCAAAACTATCTCCTTTCACAATTGAAGTCTAAGGTTGATGCTCTGGCAGAAGGTATTGATTGTAAGGAGTTGCAAGATTTAGTACATGTTTCTGAACAGGTGGGTAAGCATTCTTTGCAATGTGGTTTTGATGCTGTACAGGCCTCGTCTAGGGTGGCTGCCACTGGGTCAGTTCTTCGCAGGCACGCCTGGCTGAGGGATCAAAATTTATCTGAACATGTTAAAACAAGGATTTTAGATGCTCCTTTACAATCTGACGTGTTGTTTGGTCCTCCTGTTGAGGCAGTTTTAAAGAAAATGGAAGACAAGGCTAAGTCTATGCAGACTGTTAAAGATTTTTGCAGGTCCAGCCTCCAAAGTTTAGTAGAAATTGGCCTACTAAGGGGTGGGCGTATCCTTCTTATGATTCCCAGTCTAGGGGTAGATCTAGGCGTGGTAGGGGCAGAGCTCAGGGCTCTTTCAGGCCTAGAACAGGGAGTTCTCCTGCACAGTCTTGGTGAGGGCAGGGGTCAGTCCTTTCGTAAACAGCCCCAATGACCTACCTTTTCAGCTGCCAGAGCCTTCTCGTCTGGCAGCACCTATGGGAGGAAGGTTGGCACTTTTCAAAGAAAATTGGGTTTAATTACCCAATACAGATGGGTATTGGATATCATACACCACGGTTACAGGTTTTATTTCCATACCTTGCCTCCTTTCAGAGGCATGCCAGACGTTCCTCCTCAACAAAGAATAGAGGCTCACAAGCAAGTTTCTCTGTTACTCCAAATAGGGGCCATACAGCCGGTCCCTATGCCAGAAGTGGGCCTAAGATTTTATTCTCGCCTGTTCCTAGTACCAAAGAAGGGGAACACGTGGAGACCAATTTTGGATTTATCTACCCTCAACACTTATCTGGACATTCCCAAGTTCAAGATGTTGACGTTAAAGCAGCTTTTACCTCTGCTGGGCAAAGATCATTGGATGGTAACTTTGGATCTCAAGGAGGCTTACCTTCATGTTCCTATCAGACTAAGTTGCAGGAAGTATCTGCGTTTTCGAGCTGGGACTTCTCACTATCAGTTCTCTGCATTGCCCTTTGGCTTATCTACTGCGCCCAGAGTGTTCACGAAAGTTCTGGCTCCAGTGATAGCTTTCTTCAGGCTAAAAGGAATACAGATCTATCCTTATTTGGACGACTGCCTGATTCTGGCTCAAGGAAAGGAAGAGCTTCTTCATCATTTGGAATATGTGATAGCAGTGCTAAGATGCCTCGGGTATTCTGTGAGCGAAATAAAGTCCAGTCTAGTACCCTCTCAGGACATGTGCTTTCTGGGTGTGAGACTGAATACAGCATCCCAGATGGCCTTTTTAACCCCGGACAAACAAAAGAGTCTATCCCTTTACTTCCATCAACTATCTCATCAGTCCGGGCTGACTGCAAGGACAGTCCTTCAAGCCTTAGGGTTCATGGCATCTTGTATTCTGGTGCTTCCCAATGCCAAACTGCATATGAGGAAGCTGCAATGGTATCTCAAAAATGTATGGACACAGCACTGCCAGGATCTGGACACTGTCATTCAAATAATACCTTGCATTCAAAAGGAATTTTTGTGGTGGGCTCAGGAATGTCACCTAAACAAGGGACTCTCTGTGACCCGGCCAGAGGAGTCAGATTTTAACGACAGATGCCTCAGACAAAGCTTGGGAGCTCATCTAAATGGAAAGTGGATACAAGACAAGTGGCCTGCCAGACTACAACATCTACATATCAACCTGAAGGAGATGTTAGCAGTCCAGTTTGCATTAATAGCTTCCAAGGATTTACTTCTTCCAGGGCAGGTGTTGATTCTAACAGACAACACAACTGTCATGTGGTACATAAACAAGCAAGGGGAGCATTCTTATCCTCTATGCAGGCAAGCAATGATTTTGTGGGAGACTGCTCTCAGTTTACAGCTCAATCTTCAGGCAAGGTTTCTGCCAGGAGCACAGAACTCCTTAGCAGATGTGTTGAGCAGGCAATTATGGATCCCCACGAGTGGAAATTGGATCCTCATGTATTTCAGAAATTGACAGTGTCATGGGAACTCCAGACATAGATCTGTTCGCTTCTCCACTAAACCATCAGCTGCCAAAGTTTTGCACAAAAGGTTTCATCCCACAGCTTGGAAGTGGATGCTCTTTCTTTCAATTGGAGCAATCTTCATGTGTATGCCTTTCCACCTCTGCCTCTCCTCCCAAAGGTACTTCTAAAGGTCAGACAGGACAAGCCAAGGATGATTTTAATAGCTCCAGATTGGCCTCGACAGCACTGGTACCCATTACTGAGAGGTCTGCACGGAAGCCTCCATGGCCTTTGCCTTGATTCCACACCTGTTGTCACAGGAGGACAGCCATTTGCTCAATGTCAAGCTTCACTCTCTGCACCTAACAGCCTGGCATATTCTGTTTTGAACCATAGTGGGCCTCCACTTCCTCAGCAAGTTTTGAATGTTATTTTGGAAGCTAGAAGGCCTAGTACAAGGAAAGTGTACGTAGATAAATGGAAGAGATTTTTATTTTGGAGTGCAGCAAAAGATTTTGATGTTTCTGAGCCTAATTTGAGTGTGGCTCTTCAATATCTTACTGAGTTACTAGACAAGGTTTGTCTTTCTCTTCTATTAAGGTTCATGCTGCAGCAATTTTGGCTCACTATGATTGTGACCCACCATTGTTTTCTCATCCTTTGTTCAAGCAATTTCTTAGAGGGCAAAGAATATAAGACCCCCACGAAGAGCTCCTACTCCTGCTTGGGATCTCAATTTTGTGTTGGAGAAACTCACTCTACAACCTTTTGAGCCTGCAGCTACTTCTGAGTTGAAATATTTATCATGGAAGACTGCTTTTTGTTGGCCATTACCTCTGCAAGAAGGGTTTCTGAATTGCAGGCCCTTATGGCGTTGAGCCTTTCTTGATTTTCCATAAGGATAGGGTATCTTTACGTACTAATCCTTCCTTTATGCCTAAAGTGGTTTCTAGTGTGGCTTTAAACCAAACTATTCATTTGCCTACTTTTTATGCAAATCCCAAAAATAAAGGGGAAAAGATTTTGCACACTTTAGATGTACACAGGCAGTTGCGATATTATTTGGACAGAACTAAAGGGTTCAGGCAGTCTCAGCAGTTGTTTGTTTCTTTTGCTTTGGGTTCTCAGGGCAAGCCTGTGTCAAAACAAACTATTTCTAAGTGGATTGGGTTTTGCATTGCTTTCTGTTATTCCCATCATGGCAAGGAGATTCCAGCTGGGATTAGGCCTCATTCCACTAGGGCTACTGCCACTTGACAGCTTTTGAGGGAGTGGCAACCAAGGATATTTTGGAGGCAGCTACTTGGAGTTCAGTGCATACTTTCTCTCGGCATTATCACCTACCACTTTACTCTAAATCCAGGGCTGGTTTTGCCACTGCTGTTTTGCAGGGCATTTGGCAGCTCCTGCTTCCTTAGTTTGGCCATCCTCCCTTACCTCTGCTTTGGGATTCTACCCAAGTGTAAGGACTGCAGCAATGTGAGATGAAGAACATAGTACAGTTTGTACCTACCATAAATGTAGATGTTCAAGATCCACATTGCTGCAGTCAATCCTCCCTCCTTTCCCCTCTGTAGTTAGAGGTGGTTGTGTGGGTTGGGTTGTAAATATTATGTATATTGTATATATTGTACATATAATTAGTGCAAGGGTGGTTGGTTGTTTGTTTGCTGTCTTTTGGTTTTGACCTTTATGTTTAGGGTCTTCTGACATCTGGGGCAAGAAAAGACTGAGGATATGACGTCGGTCATGCGCATTTGTACCCTGACGTCCTGATGTCAGTCAAATGCGCCTTGACCGACGTCAGCCTTATACTTTGATATTCGGGCCGACCGAGGACAGCGGACTACCCAAGTGTAAGGACTGCAGCAATGTGGATCTTCGAACATCTACATTTATGGTAGGTACAAAACTGTACTTTATTTGGCATAAGACTCTTTCTACCCTCCAACCAGTTTCACTGGGTGTCCCTCAAGGGTCTATACTTGGACCTCTCCTCTTCTCAATATTTTTTAATGGCCTTCATCTAGCCATCCCCCAAGCCACATGCATACAATATGCTGATGACTCGACACTTATATGCTCAGCCAAATCCACATCTGAACTTCTCTCTTACCCAGAAAGTATTTAACACAGTTGAACAATGGTTTACACCACGTTGTCTTCTTTTGAACCCCCCAAAAAACTAAACCTCCTCTTTAATCCAACCCACAAGTCCTCTCCACTTGATTTCTCAGTTATATCCACTAACGCCACCATCATATCACCTGAGACTACTACCAAACTACTGGGAATCACCATTGATAACTTGAACTTTGACATCCATATCAACAATACAATAAAAACTGTCAACAAAAAACTTTGCTCCCTCTATAGAATTAACTCATACCTTTCTCCTACAGCTAGAACAACTATAGCCCATAGTCATCTAATCTCTACCCTCCTTTATGCCTCACCTATTTTTACTAACCTTTCAAAAAATAACCTCCGCAAACTGGAAACTTCCTACAATAATATTGCTAGATTTGCAACAGGTAACCCTTACAGAACCCACCACTGCTTAAATATAAAGCCGCTGGGATGGCTTGAACTACAAAACTTGATTAAATTCCATCAACTAACCATCGCCCATAAAATTCTTTATAAACCTTCCTGCACTCCTAGTCTATCTACCCTCATCACTCCATACACAAATCTGAAATCACTGCGTTCTTCTCACAAAAATCTTTTATACATTTCTAAACCTAACAACAAAGCTGGCAAATCTCTCTTCTCCAATGCTGTTGGAAAAACCTGGAATCTTCTCCCCAGTGACCTCTCCTCTCTTCCCTCTCTATCACTCTTCAAAAGTAGACTAAAACTCTTCCTTCGAACACACTGGTTGTGCCCCTGTACTAAACCTGACTAGGCAGCTATCTGTCTAATTGAACTAAACTCTGCCTAGCCCTCACTACTCAGAAATTAGTACATATTTTATCCCTATAAATTCTATTTTCCTCCCAAACTTCACTATGCAGAATCTCCCTTTACATTTCCTACTGAAAAATATACTTTTCTCTTCCTTTTACATTATGTATATACTTATCCTGCCTCCCCTCTAGACCTCAGTCTTTCTATTTATATACGACTTATAACTGCATACTGTATAGTAGAAGCATTCTGGCACTACAAGATTTTTTGTTTATCCTCACAGAATAATATGTTTAACCTGTAATATTGTTTTTCTTTTTATATATAATTAATTCTGCTATTTAGTTATCTCTCCTATTATTTTTTGTGTTTATGTACCCGAAATCTGCTAGTTTAATATGAATATTTTCATTTAGTCTTATTTTGTATATTTATTACTAAGCTTTTCATTTATCTGTATTGGAGCTTATCTCCTCGGGCCTCTACTGAAAATGGACATGTATCCAGTTAGACTAGCCCAGTCAACAAATGTAAAATAAAAATAAATAAGTTTGTCTTTCTGTGTGTTGTAAATTATTTAAACTTCTCGGTGTTGTACTAGTGTTGTACTATTTATTCCCATTGTCTTATTTTTTAATATTTTAACACTTTTGAACTATCACTTATAAAATGTACTGTTGATGTAATTTTCTTCCCAATCTGTCTCTAGGGTTTTGCTTTCATAAGTTTCCATCGCAGGGAAGATGCTGCACGAGCTATTGCTGGCGTTTCTGGCTTTGGCTATGACCATTTGATCCTCAATGTGGAGTGGGCAAAGTAAGTTCATGCTATTAGTGCTGTGAAAATGAAGCATCCTAATGGTATGTCTGTAGAAGGAAAACATTTTTTGATTTGAGGAAACCAAGATCTCACTGAGCTGTAACTGGTGTCTAGACTGAGACAGCCATACACTGATTTGTATGGAATATTCAGTATCAGGTGTATTGTACACAAAAGGAGATCTTCTGTGGTGGTCTTGCTTTCCTGTCTGCATGCATTTGTGTTCCAGTGGCCAGTGCATTAAAGTATTCTTCACTGCATACCAGTTTTGTAAAGTACATATTTTGTTAGTTTTTTTTTTTGGTTTGTTTAATTCTTGGGAGAGTAATGCCAGGGCTCATTCCGTTGCTGAATGGAAGGCTGTACACATTATAGGTACCTGCTCTGACATAAAATGTAGAATTTGGTACACGTTCATGAAAATGTGTTGGGTTGGCTGGAATAAATGTATGGAGAGTCCATGTGTGTATGAGGAAGATACAGGAACAAGAAATTCTTTAACATGGGGGGGCTTTTTTTACAAGGGATTTTCTCAAATTGCTTAAGGTAGACAACTTTACCTGTACTTTATATCAAAACAAAAATTATACATTATTTTGAGAATTAATGTAAAAGTTTCCTGTTTACAAGTTTTAATTTTTTTTTCTTTTCCTAGACCTTCCAATAACTAAAATGATGATGAAGTGGTTTGAACAGCCAACCCAAGATGCATTGCTGTCTAGCATACTGTTTAATAAAGTCACCATTTAATAAAATCATCTCTCACTTTTGTTTGTTTTATTTAACAATGCAAAGTAATGAACTCCTGAAATACAGCCCTTTTGTCCTCAAAAACAAAACTACAAATTGCTCTTTGCTTCCAGTGATGCAGGGTAGAGGGTTTGGTGCTGCAGAGTCTGCCTGTGTGTAGAGCAGGTAATGGGTTTCTTGTGTTAATCTGCTAAAAATGTGT